>NC_079449.1:25932942-26150442 GCF_903798145.1 Danio aesculapii | reverse complement strand
GTGACCAGAACACTAAAATTTGGATCAATTTGGCAGTTTCAAAGATTCATTCATTCATTCATTCATTTTTCTTCGGCTTAGTCTCTATTTCAGAGGTTGCCACAGCAGAATAAACTGGCAACTATTCCAGCATATGTTTTACACAGTGGATGTCTTTCCAGCTCCAACCCAGTACTGGGAAACACCCATACACACTCATTCGCAAACTCACTCATACACTACGGCCATTTTAGTTTATTTAATGGCCCATTTCCACTGAGTGGTACGGTTCGGTTTGGTATGCTTTTATGGCCGTTTCCACTGTCAAAAGGCGTACTGAACCAAACCGTACCGTACCACTTTTTCTGCACCCTTTTGAAAGGGTACCAAACACGAGAAAGGGTACCAAAAGTCGGAGCCACACGCGCAGCTGTATGCTATTGGTTTACAGAGATACGTCATTCGCCTACGCAACAAGCCAGAATGAAAACAAAAAACCCCCATTTTTAAAATACACGCACAGCCGACAAGCCGAGATATTACAGCGGAATTATATATACATATAATAACAAGCCATGGTCGACCTGGGCTCAAACAAACCTTGTCGTCGTCATGATGAACAGCCACAAAGCCAAGAAAAAAAGCAGATTTACCCTGTGCCCCATAGTTTTTTACGAGCCAGTCTGAGGCGCGAGCGGTTTCGCTTTCTTGCTTGTGTTCATCGCGCGTCTATATCTGAAATAACAAACTTCTTGAGCTGATGATAATAACCTGCGCTTGATTATTGATGTGCTTTTGAAACCCGATCCTGTCAGACACTGACAAACGCGAGAGTGAAGCGCGGAAAAAAAACAAGAGAGGAGCCGGAAAAAAAGGAGCACATTATTTTTCAGCAAACATGAACAAAATGCCATGTATAACTAACTTATTATCTTCACCTTTTGGAATAATATTAACTCAGAATGATGGAATTATTGTCTGACAGAGGCTACATGTGCTGCTGAAGATTACAGACACAGATAAGAGGTTTTCAATGACTGTGGGCTATATTTTGTGATGTTTTTGAACCTAAATACGGACGAAATGTCGGCTGTGTGTAGTTCTTCTGTAGTTGGTAACATATCGGAGACTGTAAGGGGCTGTATGTGTTTATATATGTTCATTTATTTAGTTATTTATTATAATTACAGACGTTACAGTAGGCCGTTTCGTCATTGATCTGCAGTTATAATCAACTCATGTTCATAGAAAAGTTAGTAATAAACATTTCTACACAAGTATTTATGTGTGTAAAGCATCTGTTTTGTGAGAAGTGCTTCTCATATGATATGTGAGCGACCTGTACAGCTTTATTGTTGACATTTCCCCGAGCAAGAATGACGTCGACTGAAACTTTCTGTCGTACACCACGTCCACCAAAAGGGTACCCTTGTTAGTGGAAATGTAAGCTTGATAAAGGTGACCCGTACCAAACCGAACCGTACCGTACCAGTCAGTGGAAACGAGCCATAATTCACCTTTAGCGCAGGTCTTTGGATTGTGGGGGAAACCGGAGCATCTGGAGGAAGCCCACGCAAACACAGGGGGAACATGAAAACTCCACACAAAAACGCCTCCTGACCCAGCTGGGACTAGAACCAGCAACCTTCTTGCTGTGTGGCAACAGGCATACATGGAGAAACAGCATTCAACAGAACCCTAAAATGTATTAATTGTAGTATGATAAAATCATGCTGCTGCTTCCCCATGTGATCACGAATGAAAAATGGACTGTGGCATAATAAAAGCTCTGCTGCTTTTGTGTCACTTTATCTCCATTAGTAACTGCTGTAGCAGCCTTGTTTCGCTCTGATGGCTTTGCGATGCTTGATACTGCCTTGATAATATTATTTTGAATGTTTGAGCTCATCCATGAACCGAATTTCCACATAAGCTCCATAGGACGTTGTGAAGACAACAACTGCCATGACCAGGGTTCCCGTGGGTCCTTAAAATGTCTTAAATTTAAATCCGGAAAATTAAGGTCTTAAATTGTCTTAAATTTACTGTATAGTGGCTGTTAGGTATTACATTTCTAGCCGGTGTCCTTAATGACGATAGGGAAGCACAGTGGTCCACCGTAAAACATCTAATAGTTGATTAATTAACTATGTGTGAAACTGGAGAGAAATGACAGTCTCCGTGATTTATTAGCTTATTACGGTAAGTTGGCTACAGATGCTTGCGTCGGTAAGAGTTGCCGGATTGGGCTGTTTCCCGCCCGATTGGGCGGTTTTAAATTTACTTTTGAGGGTAAAAAATGACATAGGCGGGTAGTGAAAATTTGGGCAGTTTTGCAACGGCGTGCCCGCCAGCCCTTGTGATCTCTCTCTCTCTCTCTCTCTCTCTCAAACCACCCACATCTGACACCTGGTCTGCACCTGCGTGCTGACATTACGCTGTTGTCGAGGTGAGGTTCAAAATGCAAAGATGGGAAAGTGTAAATTTAATGACGAGGCAATGTGTAAATTCTGCAAAAAGACCTTTTCGTTAGGGACCATGGGGCTCAAAGCCGTCGAGTCGCACATAAAAGGAGGAAAGCACCAGCGGTAACTTACGTTGCAACAGCTAGTCATAGCGGGTCCAGGTTAATCGCTGCATTGTTTGCAGCTAGACCTAACAATGTTACTAGTTCAGACTAGAGCTGAAGATATTTGCCTGAACCAACAAGTTAAAACTTACTTAAAATTTGTGTTACTGTAATGTGAAAATAAATGCTTTACTCATTACTGTAATACAGTAGGGTTTCCTGAACCTCTGTTCAGGAATGATGCTGGGCTATTGGTTAATCTGCGGCAAAAGAGCCGTTTATAGACTATGATTTTTTTCTTGTTGATTTTTGTGTATCGCGGAAAAAAAAACTTGTTTTACAGAATAATCTTTTGGATAGGGCTGGGCGATACAAGAAAAAAATTATCATAAAGATAATGTTTAATATCATTAGTTATCAATAATTATTGAAAAATTTTTTTTACAATCCATTTAGGAATATTAGGATATGTTTTTTCATTCAATCATTTTAATTCAATTTACCAACATTACTAAGGCAAATAGTTTTAATAGTCAAAAACAAAACAAAAACATCTCATCTCTTATGTCCTATAATAAAATAAAGTGCTAAAGAGACTCAAACCTAATAAATTAAATGTTACAAAGTGTGTGCAATGATAAAGTTTAAACGCTGAACAATCAAAGGAAACTTTAAGGTTGCTCAACATCTGTAGGGTGTCTATAATAATCAGACACTAAACCATAAGCTTTATTAACAAAACAAATTATGATAATCAAATCTGAGCTTTCAAATAAAGGAACTAACCATCATTATTCAAATTCATATTGCAACATTACAAATTGCGAAGTTAAATGACTACATTACCCCTATGCTAAAAAATCTTTCAGATGGGGTGCTAGTAGGGCTGCACGATTAATCGAAAAAAGATCACGATCTCGATTCGGCCCTACACAGGATCTTAATTCAGCTTTTCTACGATTCAGTCAATTATGTTTTCAAGTTCAGGAGAGAAGCATAAAGGCAGTCGCACAAGTCTTCACAGGGACATGAACCTATTTGCCTGAACCCGACGGATGGGTTTGGACTTAATTTCTATCATTTTAGACGGGGTTGGGCCGGGCGGGCTTGGGCTTGGGCTTGCGCAGTAAATGAACAGTCATGTGATGCATTTCGATTAGCACGAGAAAGTAATCAAATCGTTTGTTACAACATAAAAATCCATCCCATTGAAACAAATGATTAATGCCAGTTCAGAGTGAATTGTTGCTTCTTTGTGTCTAGACCTCATTCACTTTCACCTGTACACTGCAGAGTGACACCTAAGACATAACAGGATATCCTTAAGGCAAATTGGTTCGCAGTCCATGAATAGGTCAACTTGACATAGCTTTTAAATAGTGCATGCAAAAATGAATATTTACTAAATTAAATTATAGAAAAAAAAGATATAAAATTGTAAAACACTTTTATTGTACATTTAAGTCCAGTTTTTTAAAATCGTGGTTATTAAAAATTATTGTTGATTCAGTCTTTGCTGACACTTGTGTAACAGAATGAATTTAATGTTTCTTTTTGTCACGCTCAGAGGCACTATCTTTGAAATGTGTTTCCTGTTCATCAGTGATAAGCAGAGAGCAGCTTAATAACCAAGTTGCTTAAAATAGCTGTGCTGCTGAGCTCTGATGCATAGCATCACTAATGATATTTTGACACTCCATCATTTGAAACCGTTCCATCAATAATACATTTGGAAATTAAATGTATGTTATGGTCCTCACTTCTGTAGGTCTGGCTAGTTATTGTCATTACCACTGACACTATGACCTTTTCTACAACACGTTTTTGATATCTAGAGCACATTTTACACTTAAAGGTTCCATGAAGTGCTTTGAAATGTGCGTTTTTTTTTTTCGATATGTGACGTAATTTGAACTGACCATAAAGACTGGGCAGAGATTTACACCTCCCCCTTAAAAAAAGTCAATAGCTTTTAGATTCTTTTCATCACAGCTCTACCAGTGACAGTGATAGAGCTCGAACAATAACATCATGACGTCGGCGAGACATGTCAGATACTAGAGAGCATTTGATTGGTCAGAAGATTTAATGAGAAATTAAGTATGAGGTGACGTCAAAAAAGTTCCATTCAGGCGGAAGTGAAAAAATTGCTAAATTTGGATGTTTATATCTTCTTAATGTGAATTTTGTAAATGTTTTGGAGCACACCAACTTATTATTTTCTTTTTTTATTATTATTTTCGAGAAAACCAACTTATAGATTAACTAACAAACTGATACTAGCGTTTAAAAATTTTTTTATTTTGATTTCACGGATACTTTAAATTCGTGTTACTGTAATGTGAAAATAAATGCTTTACTCATTACTGTAATACAGCAGGGTTTCCTGAACCTCTGTTCAGGAATGATGCTGGGCTATTACATACCTATTATATACGGCAAAAGAGCCGTTTATAGACTATGATTTTTTTCTTGTTGATTTTTGTGTATCGAGGAAAAAAAAACTTGTTTTACAGAATAATCTTTTGGATAGGGCTGGGCGATACAAGAAAAAAAATGATCATAAAGATAATGTTTCATGTCATTAGTTATCGATAATTATTGAAAAAATTTTTTACAATCCATTTAGGAATATTAGGATATGTTTTTTCATTCAATCATTTTAATTCAATTTACCAACATTACTAAGGCAAATAGTTTTAATAGTCAAAAACAAAACAAAAAATCTCATCTCTTATGTCCTATAATAAAATAAACTTAAGTGCTAAAGAGACTCAAACCTAATAAATTAAATGTTACAAAGTATGTGCACTGATAACGTTTAAACGCTGAACAATCAATGGAAACTTTAAGGTTGCTCAACATCTGTAGGGTGTCTATAATAATCAGACACTAAACCATAAGCTTTATTAACAAAACAAATTATGATAATCAAATCTGAGCTTTCAAATAAAGGAACTAAGTATCATTATTCAAATTCATATTGCAACATTACAAATTGCGAAGTTAAATGACTACATTACCCCTATGCTAAAAAATCTTTCAGATGGGGTGCTAGTAGGGCTGCACGATTAATCGAAAAAAGATCACGATCTCGATTCGGCCCTACACAGGATCTTAATTCAGCTTTTCTACGATTCAGCCAATTATATTTTCAAGTTCAGGAGAGAAGCATAAAGGCAGTCGCACAAGTCTTCACAGGGACATGAACCTCTCATATGGTGTTAAAAGTGTCACATGCTGTATTTATGAGGTTTAATTCACTCAGAAATGTAATTTCTGTCTTCATGCAATGATGTATTTGCTGCCGCAAAATCGCATGTTAGCTGACTACGAGCTACTACCGAGAACACGCGCTCGTGGTGTGCATGCAGCCCGCCAATGACGGCTACTTTAGTGAACAGAACCTGCATAGGCTGTGAATAACAAGTAATAAAGTTGTAAATAACGTTCAGTTTGTTGCACAGAGCGATCGTTTGAGAGCCGCGCTGAAGGAATGATTTGCATGTGTGTGTGTTTTATCACAGTGACGGCAGCCATGAGCCGCACTAGGCAGTGAAAATAAAACTGGCCACACATCATTTATATGCACATAACGCATTTTACGGTTATGATTACGACAAGCATTTGATATGTTTTTTCTTTCATAGCTAACACATAGTGTTGTGCATGAAAATAAATGTTTTACAGTGTCAGTGTAGCTACTCTAGCTTATATAGCCTAATGTTAAATATAATGCAAGAAGAAATCTGATGAGGACAAATGTCTAATTTTACCAGTGAAAACAAATGGTCTAATAATGTTGTCAATGACAAATGACAAGCATATGTCTCAAACATAGTAATTCAACTTTATAATTATGAATAGTTATATTCTGATGTCATCATTTTACTGTGAATTAACAAACAGGACACATTGAAAGTCGTACCATAATGACTGTAAAAGACTTGCCATTTTAAGCAACAGTAGACCTACACATAGGCCTAAAACTATTATTGTTGTTTTACCATCTCGTCACCTTAAAATTATAAGGTTTTATCTGACATTTTTGTCAAAATTGAGTTATTGACATGTTCTTATTAAATAACAACTTATTGTTTACATTTTAAGACTTTTTTTAAAAACAAATGTTACACACAAACTGTTTGCTATATCGATTGCAAAAACTTTGAAGCTCAATATCTCAAAATCATTCAGAACGCAGATAGAACCTTAAAATTCCACGGTGTCGATATGTTTGAGAATGAACAATAATAATAGCCTACTCATATTAACATTTATTTTATATCTAAAGAATCATGAGAAAGAATCTTGATTCACATTTTAGCCAGAATCGTGCAGCCCTAGATGCTAGTGGCTGGGACGCACAAGAAAAGAAACCAAAAAGCCACTCTGGCGCCATCCTTGCATTCTTTTTTATTTACAATCTCCTCACTGCTGCTTATCACGGCACTCATTTTCGTGTGTGTGGTTATTCTGACCTGAGGTGGCGAAACCCAACTGTACAATCAGTATGTGCATTTATATATCATTCACATTTTAATATATAATTATTAATACACCTAAACTGCAATAAAATATATAAAAAATATATTAAACTGAATGAAATATAAATGTTTAAAAATATTTATAAAACTATAATTTATAACTTTTTATTTCTTGTTATAAAATAAGTTTATTTATAGATTATTTGAAGATTTTTTTATTATTAAAATAATCCAGGGTAGTTTTTAATTGCTTTAAATTAGATTTAATTTTAAACTGCATTATTTTGATATCAGTCTAATTTTAGTATGCTGGAATGCAGTATTTTTGTAATAATTAGTAACTAATTTTATTTGATATTTTAATTTTTTGAAAGTTTTAGTGATTTTATGCTATTGTAGTTTTTAGTGTGCGTGTGTGTGTGTATATATATATATATATATATATATATATATATATATATATATATATATATATATATATATATATATATATATATATATATTATTTATATTATTTATTTATTTATTTATCTTGACTAAAGACTACTTTAAAGTTTTTTTTTTTTTTAGTTTGTTTAGTTTTAGTTATTTGCTAAATAAATGAAATTAGCTGATTTATGGTGACTGAAGCTGCTCTACCAGGTGTGCATGCGATGCTAGTGATCATGCAGGGCGTCCTTTTGAATCTCAGCTTTTCAGTCCATTATTTCCAAGCACAAACCGGTTTGCCCACTCCAAGTTTAGATCATAGTGTTGACACGAGGGCTGTTTTCTCCTGACACACGCCTAGCGCTTTCTGCAAAAACAAAGATAAATGTTCAGAATTCTAAAGCAGCACAGTGATGTTGTGTGCATGATATTATTATATACTCATCCTAGTGCATGTAGTGGCTGACAGACGCACTCACTGGAGTGTAAATGAAGAGTGGAGTGGGCCGTCCTCACACCCAGCTGCCACTTTGGCAAGCACACAACAGCCACTCCTTCTCTTCTCTGCTGCTCTTTCTGCACCAGATCTGTCTCGGTAAAGATCACCAGCCCCTGCTGAGGCACAACAATGTCTGACACCCCCGATTTTCGCCCTCGGTTCACCCCTGCCCCCACCTCCAAACAAATGGGCCTTTCTTTCACCAGAGCGCAGGGCCACACCTGCGCTCACCTTTACCTTGGGTGAAGCAGCTGAAAGTCACAGAAACACACCTAGTAACTTCGTTTTCAGACGTAAATATGAGCATGTAAGCTTAGCAGCAAGTGAGTCATCAGTCTTGTCAAAGCGCTCATTGTGCATTTAGGCCGTGCTGTCTCGTGTCTTTTTTCTTTGTGTTGATCGACAGGGTGGAAATCCTGAAGTTTGAGGATTGACTAAGATGTTTTCAAGTCAGATTTTGACCAAGGATGGAAAAAAGAAGTGAAAATCATAGATTGGAGAGGGCTTGTCCATGCAGGGCGGATGTTCTGGTTTCTCTGGCAGCATAGAAAATCTCAGTCGACAGTCATGAAGCCTAGACCGCGCTGTGAAATCAACTAAAAGTCTATGTATAGAAGGAACTCAGAAATCACAGTCTCACGGCACAAAGATAGTCATGAATGCACATTTTGTGTTGTAAAATCAGTCGCTTTGGGAGTCAACTCGAGCCAACTGGCAAGAAACGCTTTTCACATGGCCATTAAAGTAATTATTAATAAGCATGGGCAAGTTCTCCCTAAGGTTCAGGTATGGTGTTATTTCAATTTGTTTTCGACGCTCAATTACAGTCGACACCCTTGAAATTTGAGTCAGGTGTTTTTCAGCTCAAAACCGTGTTTGGTTGTTGTCATCAGTTAAATGATCATATGGCAGCTGTATAATTACAGGATTGACCTGATGATGGGTCTTGCTTTGAATTACTTGTTCACATATGAGTTAGTGTGTGATTGTTTGAGGAGTGATGTTGTGTGGTGCAAATACTAAATGTCTTGAAAGATGACAAACATTTAGCTACAACAGAGAGGTATTTGTGAACATTAAACGTGATGAGTGGCGCTACTGTAGCAGCTTTTGCTAATTCTAGACACAGTATTTTGGATAATCAGCATAATGTCAAGTTGAGGCAGTCAAGTAATGTAATTGATGTATGTCTACAACACTTACTACCTCAGCAAGCTAAATTCTGCTCAAGGTCAACCAATTTAAAGGTCCACTAAAGTGCCTTGTAACACAAAGTATTTAATGAGTTGATGTAATTTCTACTGACAGAAAGATAGGCCCAGAAAGATAGTTTGGTACCAATCAGTACTAAAACTTCTATTTCCAGCTAATATTTGAGCGCTGTTGAGTGCATTCTTAAACACTGATGATTAACCATTGTGTACACATGCGCAAAAGAAATGACTGTGATTGACTGTGAAGGTCATCAGTTCATCATCCTTCACCACTGTTCACCGAGTGCAAGCTTTTTTAATTTATTTTTTATTTCATTACCAATTGGTCCCGAACACTATACTTTTGGCCACACTAGCCAGAACATATCAAGTAGCTCCTCCCCCTTTTTGAAATACCCTTTGTTGTTTTACTTATTTAAAAGCTTGTCCAGAGCTGTTGAGCTCAACAAAGTCTCATTTGGACAGCCGCAGGGAATCACTGCTTCTCATCGTAGCCTCTTTTTTGCTTTAAAATAAAGGATTGTGTAGAATTCAAATGGGTCTGAAGTGTTCATCGCATAAATAGTGTACTAATGTGTCTCTTCTATTGAGTGGTACAGTATGGTTCACTATGGGTCAGCGTGATTAGGCTTGTATTTCTATTGCCAATAGTACTCTTGCTTGGTCGGAGTGGTGTACTCCAGAACGTTTCGATCAACATCATTCTCGCTAAAGGAAAAAGCCACACAGGTCATTCGCATATTTTGTGCATTCATCATTTCAAATGCAGACATGAGGCAAGGATATGCAAAAAGCTAAAGTGGCACCTCTTGCCGTTTCCACACATTTAGACATGAATCACCCAGTAAACAACAGTAGAGGACATAAAGTAGGTTCTGCTCTTGTTTTTTAGCATGTTGGCTGTTTCTCACAGAAAGAAACAGGCTTTGTTTGAGCAAGGTTCAGTGATACACACTGTCATTGTTTTATTATGGTGTCATTGTTTTATTTGTTTTGACTGTATTTGAAAATTAGGTTTCCTATGTTGTTGTTCACTTGTTGAATTAAGTTTCTCCGTAAACCAATAGCATTCAGCAGTGAGTCTAGCTCCACCCTTTTGGTACGATACTGTAGTGTTGTCATGATACTGGAATTTGGTACCAATCGGTACTGATATTTTAAAAACGTTCATTTCCCACTAACATTTGAGCACTGTAGAGAGTTTTAAAGCTGTGAAGCTGTGAAATGGATGTTTTTAAAATTCCAGTACGTATTGGTACTGAAATTCAGTATCGTGACAACAGTACAGTATGGTTGTGCAAGGTACCCTTATGCTATGTTCACACAAGACTTGGATGAAGTGTCAAGCGCGAGTGATTTACATGTTAAGTCAATGCAAAGATGTGAATAGATATCCTACGGTGCGCTTCACCTGAATGAGGCTGCGCGAATGAAGTGGCGCGAGTTAAGCGTTTTGCTTATGCGCGAATTACTTGCGAGAGTTGGAAAGTCTGAACTTAAGCAGACATTCGCACCACGTTAACCAATCAGGTGCTTCCTCTTGTAGAGGCGTAATTATGACGTAGTGCCTGTTGTTGCTGTTCTGAGAGGAAATCCTCTTGCCGAGACCAACAACAGCCCATCAAACTGGGTTTGGAAGCACTTCTGAAAGCCTCCATAATCCGGGTGTAGTTTCAGCAGGAGTTGATTAACTTACAGAGCTGGGTGCACCTTTGAAAGGATCTAGTGGACTCAAATATGGTGCCGAACGAATCTGCGCTGTTAAAAAGCACATAAACAGCTATTCTCTCTATAAAATCCATGTTAGCCATTTAGCAACGAAGCAGGAGTCACCGGGCAGACAGAAGCCCCACCCATGATGTGAATCCGCCTGTATTGTGAAGTGAATTTGAAGCGCGAGTAAACCAAAAAGGTTCACGCGTCTATTTACGCGCAAATAGTGCAATTCATTCAGAAGTGTTGCGTCTGTTGCTCTGAACACAGCATTAAAAATGGTGCCAAAAAAGTGGTATGAGACAGTTTGCAATTTAAGTGTATTTGACAGTAGAAAGGAAATAATGTGTATTGTACTGTACCGAACCATTCCACTCTGTGGAAAGCACAATGGCACCACATAGAAAATACTAATTATGTGAAAAAGTAACCGATTTGAGCCACAGCTTTAGTGTATACGGTAGAGGAGGGATTACAGACTTTTCAATCCATATTGACAAAAGTGAGACTTTCTCTTCTTAATGTGATTTATTTATTTTTGGTCATAGTAGCTTATCTCAACTTGCATTTTGCATCCTTTCTCCATACACACCTCTATAACTATTATAACCATCCATATTTGGTCAGTAGGTTGAAAGTTGCTGGTTTTTAATTGTAGTTTAAATGCTTTTCACCACACGAGTTCACACTATTATAGCAGTCTGATTGAGCGTTTTCTCCACTACATCCAGAGGTGGTCAAAAGAGGACAGTCTCCCCATTTAAACTTGTATTATTAAGTTTTGTTTCACTTGTGATCGTTGAAAATGTTCATTAATACCAAATGTAAATTGCACCTATATAAAGAAAAAGTGTAAATTGTAAACACTTCATGGACTGAGACTAAAACTATATTAGCAATAGAGTTTTTGTATCCTCAATGGATGCCTGTAAAAGGTTTTAAAATGCATTTTTCTGAGCAGCACAGCAAATGGCAGCTGAGTTTAGTGAGCTCTTTCACAGGGTTTGTTTGAGCATAGACTCCCCTGTACACCACGACAGCGAGTGAGAAATGTGGATTTGCAGCCAGTGGCCCTCTGGCTATAAAGTGGGGGAGGGGCGCTGACCGGGGGCTTGCAGTGGTGGGATGTTGATGTTAATGCTTGCATGCACTTGCCAATACCAAAACGTACTAAAAGTCACCAGTGGTGAGATTGGTCCTGCCAGTGTCATTTTAACCGTAACCTGTTTCAGAATGAACATCTGATATTTTCTATTCGCTATGCCATGTCGTTTACATCTGAAATATTTCTTCTCCCTTTGCAGTCTTGGCTTATGCAATCCCTGGCCTTCTGTGCCAAGCGGAGACCAGACTGCTGTGCTGTATTTTCTCCGGTGCATTAAGCTGTGACTGAAAAGTGTGGGGAGGGAGAGACGACTGCCTCACTGCAGAAGGCGATTGGATATGATTTATTCGCCTGTCCTCTTCTCCCTCACGCTGGGTGGATGCTTAAATCTTATGTAGTTTCTGGGGCAGCATGGCAGGGCAGGCACTCTAGGCTGAGATTAATCCTGTGTGCTTCACTGCTGTGAGATGGTATGACAGTTGGCTATGAGTTCACATGGCTTTAATACAAAAAAATAAAAGCAGAGAGTGATAACTACAAAATGATTAGGATCATGCACCAAAAAAGAAAATGAACATTTGCTGTTAATCCAAACCTGTATGATAATTTTTTTCTAGCGAACACAGAAGATGTGTTGAAAACTATATTTTAAATGATATTTTTGTGAGCAGGATTGGTTGTAGTTTTCCCTAAAGAAAGATTTTTTTAATGTTTAGAATTTTGACTAATTTATTTTATATGTTACTTTATAGGGATGGAGGATAAAACGGCATCAGTATTTATAGACCGTACACCATTGTCAATAATGATTAAAGTTCGGTGCGAAGTTTCAGTATGAAGGCTATAGTTTTATTAAAATGTCGCTGCTGAGCGCGTCTTGTAAAGAATGCCAATAAGCTTAAGGTTATTTCCAATCGAGGTGCACAGCATGTAGGGCTGGGCGATATTGCAAAAAACGTATCACAATATCATGTTTCCTATCGTTCGATATCGATTATTATTACATATTTTTTTACAATACATTTAGGAATATTAGGATTTTTTTTGTTATTTAACCACTTATTTTAATTGACCAACATCACTAAGGCAAATAGTTTTAATAGTCAAAAACAAAAATATTTAAACAAAATATCTGATCTCTTTATAACAAAATAAATTGAAGTGTTAAAGAGACTCATAAACTTGATAAATGAAATGTTAAAAAGTATATGCAAAGGTCAAGGTAGATCAACATCTGTAAGGTGTCAATAATAATGATACAGCAAACCTCAAACTCTGTAAACAAAACTAATTATGATAATCAATTCTGAGCTTTCAAGTAAAGGAACATCATTGTTCAAATACATGCAACATTACAAATTGTGAAGTTGAATGACTACATTAGCCCCTATGCTAAAAAAATCTTTGAGATGGGGTGCTAGTGGCTGGAGTGCACAAGAAAAGAAACCAAAAAAAGCAGCTCTGGTGACATACTTAAATCCTTTTTCTGTACAATCTCCTCACTGCTGCTAGCCACCGCACTCATTTTCGCATGTGTTGTTATTCTGACCTGAAGTGACAAGCACAAGTGTGTGGTTTCCTTCATAATTTTCTATGGTGTCTCTCGTAACTAGGCGACCACTATGGGCGAGCATCAACCGTTTCCTCAGAGGATGACAAATGAAGAAACCATTGCTGCAGCTCCGTTGCAAGTTTATGGAGAAAAGTAAAAAGAACTGCAGTGTTTGAAGACACTGTGTTTTTCTGAGATAATTAGTCTGCTATTTACTAAAATAAGTATATTCCATTCAAATTGTGAAGCAGATTGGTTAGTTCTACTTGCAAGAATCGCGGTGCACTCGCAACATTTGGAAAAGTTCAGTTGTTTTTTAACTAGGTGTACCTGGAAAATGTGCTACTAGCACAGCATGTGCACATCGTACATATCGCACACATAACTTAACCCCTAAGCTTATTGGCATTCCTTTCAAGATGTGCGCTCAGCAGCCACGTTTTAATAAAACTATAGTGCTTCATACCGAAACTACACACTAAACTTATTTTTTTATCATTATTGACAATGGTGTTCTGTCAATAAATATCGATACCGTTTTTTTATCGCCCAGCCCTAATGGCACGCTTGCATTTTTTTGAGAATGGTTTTTAAAGGATTTTAATAGATTTGTTCCTGCTGTGGGACAAAAAAAAAAGAATTCAAAGTTAATATCACACAACTTTTTTCTTAAAATTGCAATATAAAACACCAAAATCCAAGCTCGTTTTATCTTTGTCATAGTGATTTTATTACTCACAATTCTGGGAATAAAAAATGTAAAAGTTCTTCTTATAATTACTGTATAATATTTTTTTCTTTGCAAGGAAAATTAGCCTGTTTTCCCATTCAGCACTTTCACATTAATATTGCTTTTTCTTGCCAGCTTGAACTAAGAATATAACATTTAATTTATAGGAATATAAAGTCAGAGGTTTAGGATAATGAATGCTAATTAATGACATCTGCAGTTTCTTGTTTTGGGTCTTCAGCATAAACGGTGCCAACTTGGCTGCCCGAAAGTAGCAGATCTTCCTTTTGGAGCAGCTTCTCCTAATTAGCAGGCTGCCTATCTTTAGCTTTTTGAGTGGGACCCGTGTCAGTTGTGATTTTTAGTTTTTTTGGGATCCTGGGATCGGTACGAGCCCTGGACTGCCCTTCGGCGTCAGCGTGTCCTCCTGACCTTGGTGGCGACAAAGTGTGTTGTGAAGTTGGCTCGCTCTCTTCTTTCCCACCTCCTCCTGCGATATCAAAGAATTTAAACGGACAGTCTAGCGTGAAGAAATGCACATCCTCCAGCCCTGTCAGGATGGGTGATTGAGCTTATTGGAGCAGAAAAGGAAAATCTCCCCAGGCCGCTTTCATTTCTCATTGTGATGTCATCAGGGGGAGGGGCCAGTCGTTTTGGAGGCCCAGCTCGACCTGTGTCATCTGACATTACCTCAAATGACACTTACCTTTTAATTTCGTTTTTTCTTTCACTTCCCATTATTACCCACAATGTTGTGTGTGTGGTGTGTGTGTGTGTGTGTGTGTGTGTGTGTGCGTGTGTGTGTGTGTGTGTGTGTGTGTGTGTGCGTGTGTGTGTGTGTATGTGTGTTCTGTCGTTCTGCTCCTGTTTGATTATGTCATTACTCAGTTTTCACTGTTTAATGGGTTTTAACAGCTGATTTTGGGAGCAAATGTGAAGCCAGTTGGTGCGCTTGGGGCCGTAAAGACTCTGGCTCTTCTCTTCTATCTGTCCGCAAAAGCATTTGTTTACTACTCATTTGCCTCAACAGTTTTTCCTGGATTTGCTTATTCATTTTGCTTCATAGACGTAAGGCTGTATTTATTAAATGACACCCTCTGTAGAGACCTCCTCGATGCTTATTTTTCCTGTGAGCTTCCACTTCATTTATTTCCACTGACTCAAGCAGCCCAAATCTGACAGATCTGCAAATGAGAGCTCATTCCCCCCGAGTGGCTGGTTTTGTCTCTTATAGTTTAATGGCCAGTTCCTCATTTTGCATGTGAAGAAGAAGTGAAACGCTGTTGTGTATATTTTACTAGGTCACTATGTTATGCACGTGTAGTTTTATTTTTGCAGACTGACTTGTAAATCTGCATGTGAGTCTTCTACAATATATTAGGAATATTGTGACCTGTCATGATATCTTTTTTTTTGTTGTATTATGTATTGCACCAAAATATATTGTGATAATAATGTAAATACATTAATTAATGTAATATTAAAGCATCACAATGTAAGCATCACATATTTGTTTCATTTAATTATAGCATTTTAACAAATTAATAATTAGGCATTGGAATTAGAACGTAAAAATGCATATCCTAGATAAATAATAATAAATGTTAATTAAAAACGCAAGGTAAAAAGTAACAGAGGCTGCGATATCTGCTTCCAGATCTATTTTCAGTTGTCCTACACTTACATGAAAATATACTAAAGTAGTTTAAAGTAAATACTATAGTGTTTTTTTAACTATACTGACACGGACCCCTCCAATAGATATGGAGATGTTGCGCAATCAGCTAAAATGTTGCTAGAATTGGTTTTTTTGTATGGGCTATGAATATTGCATCACCAAAAATGATTGAGGTCATATTCATATGTTGTGTGATAAGTCTATATATTGATTATTGTGACAGGCCTAACTAGATGTATGTAATTGCTGTAAAATTTGTCACACGTTTTATCCATTGCAGATTTTTTGTTTTTGGCAAGATATATTAGCAAGGAGTAAGGAGCAGTATTATTTTTTTATTCATTCATTCAGTCTGCTTACACTTATTTATAATTTTAAAAAAGTAAGTATACATCAATTCCAATGTTTTAAAATTCACTTAATTTAAAAATTAACTATGTTTATTAATTTTATTAAGTAAACATAAATAAAACTGATAAAGATGAAGCAGTTTGATTCATTTAATTTTTATTCTGAAATGTTTCAATTAAAATTATTATAAAATAATAATAATGTAAAAATTACTAGTTTTGTGTGTTATATATTTATCGTTATTTTCCTAGTTAATTAAAAGGCTATCAGGCTTTTTTCTGTTTTTCATTCTTTCATTTTTGTATAGTTTTTAACCAATTCTTACACGTCCAATGTTTGATATATTTTTTATTTTTTATTTTTTTGCAATATTGAATTATAGCAGAAAAAATAAGATAAATGAGAATTGCTTCAAATTGTATTTAAAGGTGCAGTAGGTGATTGTCTTTAGAAACACTTTTTTTGTTGTGCTGGTTGAAAGTCTCTTCACATTCCAATAGTAATGATTAAAGTAGATGATCAGAATATATTTATATCTATTTTTATATTCTGGGTAAGGCATAAGACTAAAAAATGTTTATCCAATTAAAATTTGTCAGGCTGATAATTCCCATTATTGTGATAAGTAGCCCAAACTGTCTGTCAGCAAATATAGATTTGTACATCTGCGTACCCTGTTCACGCAGACAGATTCTCAGTTCAATTCACCTGCACACGCGCGAGAGAGTGACAGGCGTAAAAATAAATGCTGAATTAAAACTTTTTAAAACCCTAAATCAAAATGGAAGTTACTTTTGCACGCTGAAGAAAGGATGACACCATGGTTGAATGATTTCTTTTAGACAGGTAATGGTATGTTTTATAACTATTTTAGTCACTCAAAGCTGATGTAGATTATGTTGTTGTTACGAATGGGTTAAATACACAGAAGTGTTGTTCTGCCACCGAAATCTTCCTGCGAATGATTGATGTGACGCTTTTCAATTTCATAAGGGACCTTTTACAGCAAAACAGTAACAGTAGTTTAACAACAAAACATCAGTAAATAGCGCTATTCCTCCTAGCCTGCTTTACTGAGCTTTGTTTTATATTCACATTGGTTCATTTTTGAACAATAACAACCTGTGATCCGATCCCTTGTTTACCATGCTACTTTGAATATTCGGTCTGAAATAGCATGTAAGTATGGCTTAGTAACAAATATAATTCCTGCACCCCGCTGGCCAAGCACCATAGTCGCTTTAGGACAAAGTGCGTAAAAGAGTGAGACCAGCGATCCGTGCATGCATAAAATATTGCACGTTATGACATGTTTTGCTTGCTACACAATTAAAAAACATGCTAGATATAATACAGTTCTTTGTTAAGAATTGCAGTATTATAAAGTACTGTAAAGTTTTCTAACTGGCGAATGACATGATCTAGTGGTTCTCTGTCATGTTTAATGTGTACGTTTGTGATTTCAGGAGGCAGATCACGTACTCCACCTATAATATCTCCCAGAACATTTTTATACCAAATTTGTTTTTGCACAATTTATACATTGACAATCTTAATGTGCAGAAAGATTGCATGAACACCACACAATATTAATACATCTATAAAAATGTATTTGATTCTGATCTTTAACAGCTGAAAGCAATCCACGCAGTTTAGTCTATATTGAATCCAAACACTACATTAACATTATTTAATGAGTCCTAGTCCTGTGGCCATCTTTAATATTGCTGTCTGTCTGACACACTCTGACTCCTGCTAAAACCCATTCATGACCATTTGGAGCAATGTGTGGCCTAGCTGGACGCTGATGTCATGAGTTTGAGCACAGAGGTCCTCTGCACCACACTGGACACAATCAGCATGTGTTCTTTCTTCTGTGCAGTCACTGCTCTTTCTCTGTCTGCCAGTCCAGCACTCACTTCGTTTTTTCCTCCAGTGCTTTAGCCAGCGCTGATATCATCCCTCGGCTCTCCACAGCCCCCTATCCTCATGCCAGCATGCCCACCACGACCTGAACATGACACCATCACATCATAATCGGCACTCCAAACTTACAGAGAAGTGCGAAAGAGATGGCATGACGTTGCAGAAGAGCCATGTTGTTTTCCACCCAAAGTCCCTCTATTTTTTTTTCAAGTGATTTCTGACAAGCACGCCTTTCAGAGTCGAGTAATTGGGGTGTCCCCTACCCAGGACTTTCTGGCTTCATGTCGAACGTTTTTCCAGTTTTGCACAAAACCTCAATTGAGGAAAAAAAACACAGCTCTTTCACCTCACCAATCCTATCTTCCCTTGCTGCTCTTCTATTTTCTCCCTCTTTTCAAATCCCCCCAATTGATGGGACTTTCTCCAGAAGTAAAGATGGCCACTCTTTTTGGTTCGACCCATCTTAGACACTCTAAAAGTGAATGATTCGTGCATTAAAACGTTTTTAATGCTTAAGAGTTGGTGTATTATGGTTGTAAGCACAAATGTCAGTGTTCTTCTGTGTACCGTCAGCATGTATGATTCATTAGAGAGAAAATAACATGCTAAATGTATGATCATTGGCTGCTTGGGTTGTTTTGGATTTACTTTTCCATTCCTCCTCTTTAGCGGGAGGTTTTTAGCCGAGCGGACCATGGAACGTTTTACAGGCACTTTCATAAATGGCCCATTCAGTTCCCTCAAACTGCTCTCAAAAGGATCCTGTGTCACTACAGAGAGCTCCGATACACGCAAGAAGAGTTTCTGTGTGAAGACTCAAAACTACAATTGTTTTCAACTTGGAGAGAGAAATTGAGAGTGCCACATAAAAGAATTGCATTGTAAAAATATGAAATATACATTTGATAAAACACCTACATTCTACATTATTTATACATAACTTATATATAAGTTGCTTTGACTCCCACTTTTGTCATAACTTGAAAACCACTGTGACTGGAGTCCCAGTCATTCCCAGCAAGTTTAGCAACCAAATCATTCATTTAAAGGGATGGTTCACACAAAAATGTAAATTTAATCACTATTTACTCTCACTCTAGTGGTTTCAAACCTTTATGGATTTCCTTCTTTCTGTTGAAATATATTTTGAACAATGTTAGAAACCTGTATTACAAAAAACAAATACAATGGAAGGTATTGGTTACAAGTTTCCAACATATTTCAAATACACTTTTGTGTTCAACAGAAACAAGAAAGTCAAGGTCATTTTGAAGTACTAACATCTACACGTACCTTTTGAATTACACTGACAAAAAAACACCACCAAAAGCAGATGGGGATGATAAAGTCACATGATGAGCCAAAGCTAATCTCAAACTGTTTTTCCACAAGCAGAGTAACATGTAGAAGCTCAGTGTCATTCGCTGTGTTTCCATCCCCCTATTTTAATGCGCATTTTGGAGATGTGCAAAAAAAAAAAGGTTGGTGGAAACGGCAAGATGAGCATCAATTTTGAAAATACGTATAAAATATGAATGCGCAACACGTAGATCCTGACCCAGTGCTTATTATATTTGGACATTCTGATTATACAAATTCATTGAGCAGTACACAACAGAAATTCCTTACATATTGTTTGATTACAGCCAAAAAGCTGCTATTATTATACTGGAAAAATGTTAATCCTCCAACTGCTAATCTATGGCTTGAAGAATTGATATCTACTCTGCACTTGGAACGAACCAGATATATTTTAAAAGGCAACATTGGACAATTTTAGAAGATTTGGGGCCCTTTCTTTTGTCACTTCATGGGGAATTCTTCCCCCCAAAGCAATGTATGGTAACTAAAAAGTTGTTTTGATTATCCCTGTATTGTATATTTACAGGCTGGGCTTGGGGTGTTTGTTTTTGTTTTGTTTTTGTGTGCATATCAGAAAACTAATCCTGGAATCTGTGATTATTGTAAGCTTATTCAATGACCAAATAAAAAACAATGACCAAAAAAATAAATAAAAATATGAATGCGCATAACGATAAACTTTTTATTCGATAAGAAAAGATGCGTATAAACTACGATGGAAAGGCTTTTACCAAACTAATTCCAGTATGCGCAATGAAAAAGGTCATGTTATTTAATATAGGAGATCATGTGATGATAAAAATGTGTGTGAATGGACAAACCAGCAGGCTGAGCACATTGTAAAACATCTGAAATGTTTTGGTCATTCTAAAACGCCTTAACCGTTTACGTATTAGTGTTATATTATGTTATTAATGACCTCCAGAACTGTCGAGAGTGTCTGTGCTCCACGTTTGACACCATCAAACACCTCCACGCGTTCATTATGTGTCGGCATTGTATTCTGAGGTGCAAATCATTTAATAAATAAGGAAAAGATTCACACAGATTCTCCTACCTCAATAAATTCCATTTTTACTGTTGATATTTGCTGCCAGTTAATCAGGAAGTGACCATTTTGTTCTCTGTGACTTGTTGGATGGAAACCGTTCTTTATTTGCACGTCTTTGATGCGATTTTTCCAGTTTTGCGCATAAATTTACTTCACATCTTTGAATGGAAACATACGTAGCTATTCACGCAATTACTAAACACCATCATGGTAACACAGAGGACACTCAAATAATGGAACAAATATTATTTGTCAATAATTGATAGCTAAAATCTACATATCTGATGAGATAAAAGAACAATGGCTAGGTCAACAAAAAACATAGTGAAGTGTTTGCCTGGAATTCTGGGAAAGTCAATTTACAGTTATTCAGTAGGGCTGGGTGATGAATCTATTTTATCGATTAACTCTGGTGTGAGGTTCACACTGATTTGTTTGAATGAAAATCGGTCACACAAATAATATGCAGGAAGCAGAGGAGAACTTGAAGAAATGTTGCGCTCTTCGAAATAAAATGAAAAACAACACGCCGGCAAAAAACAAAACGTGTAACTGATTTTTATTTATTTTTCTATTTTTTATTTTAGTTTTAGAGAAAACATCTGGGATTTTTTTTAAAGGCCATATCGCCCAGATCTATATATAGTAAGGAAACATTAACCAGCTAACAGATTTTACTGTAGCATTTCTATTGGTTTTAATATTAAAATTACAGCAGATCCTGTATTAACATGCAGTCAACTTAACATGCAATCTCTTGTGACCACTTGTGTTCAGTGACCTAAATGTTGTCTCATCTTCACATAAAACTGTTGCATGATTTCAAAAGACTTGCAAAAGCTCTTGCAACATGAAAGACATCCTGCAATGGTTACATAATTTTAAAGCATTCACTACGAAAAAAAAGATTATTCATGAAGAATATTCAAAACGTTGTTTGTTGTATACAGAAGAGTTTGGGAAGTCATGCAGGTTTATAAGAGTGAGTGCTGTAGTTTTTTTTTTTTGGAGAACTCTTGCTTGCTTCTCTTTGGTTCTGATTAAAGTATCAGTCATTTTTATTTCCTTTTGAATCATTAATTGAAAATTCATGCTTGCAGTTGCAGTGGTTCTTAGCCCTTATGTTTAATTCAAGATGTGTTTGTTTTACTTTGTAAAACACTGGATGTTTGCAGTTTGTTTTCATTTGCACAGGTAAATGAAGAGCTGGGGGAAATGTGGAAATGGTGGCGCAACAGGATTGTTTTATATTGGCTTGCGCCAGCCAAGCATTGAAGGTTAATTTCATTAATTGAGTTTTAATTGAGGCAGTCAGTGATTGACTGCTTTTCTCTCATTAGACTTATCTAGTTTACCAGCGCTGACAAATTGCTCTGAGTAATCTACCAGCCTTACAAAAGGTGGGCTAATCCCAGCGAGCCTTTTCCATTGCATTTGATGCAGTGTTAATTTCACAGTTAGCTGACCTCTGAAGCAATCTTAGAAAAGTTAGTTAAGCACAAGTATTCCCAGTGTTCAGAGTAACACTTCACTGTGAGGGCATGAAGTTTAACTCTCTCTGATGCTGTCCTGTAATGAACCCGCCGTTTGACTGACCTGCAGAATGAGCTCGAAATTGACAAGCCGTCAGCCTGTCAGACATATGTGTTGTTTATTCTGACCCTCCATCATTTAAATTGCTGAAGTGATTGTGTTGTGTAGATGTTTCTCCTTGTGTATGGTATTTTTGGTCAGTTTAGGGCTCTGCTACTGTAGGTAACATTTACCCAGGTGTAGATTTTTCTTTTTTTATTATAATGGTTGAAATTAAAGTTGTCTTTTGAAAGCTTATCTTATTAATTCACTTGTCAAACATACAGTTTAAGAGGTTTTTTTGGTCATATTCTATTATTTACTTCCAAACTTGCTCAACTTTAATAATAAAAAACTCAAATTACATTTATTTATTATTTTTATAAAATTATAATATTCTTTATTCATTTTTATTTTAGTATTTTTGTTAACAATGGTAATCACAAACATTTTGCTAGGAACATAGTGACATTTAATGCTAATCTTGATGGGATATTGTTAAATACTTGATGCATTATATTAACAACATATAGACTGTGCCGTTAACACGATTAGCATGTTGTTAGCTGTATGATAATTATTAACAATGTCAATTAAATGATAATTTTGTTACCATCTTAGCAAATTGTTAAACATGATGTTAGCATGATTAGCATCCTAATCATCTTCACGTAATGCTAGCAGAAGTAGTTATTTTTCCATCTTTGTAACACTTCATCACTGTTTTACCATGGTAACGTTAAGTATTAGTTTAATGCTAATCTTGATTGGATATTGTTAAATACTTGATGCATTATGTTAACAACATGCTAACTGTGACGCTAACATGATTAGCATGCCGTTAGTTGTATGATAATTCTTAGCATTATCAATTAACTGTTAATTTTGTTACCATCTTAACAAATGGTTAAACTTGATGTTAGCGTAATTAGCATGTTGTTACATTATTTTAACCATGTTAACACAATGCTAGTAACACACTAATTATATTGCCATCATGGTAATTTTTTTTATTGTGTTAGCATCATGCTAGCAGTTTGCTACTTGTGTAAGTATTATGTTAGCAGTATACTGATTGTGTTATCATAATGCTAACCACATGCTAAATGTGTTAGAAACCATCGAGACCATCCTAACAACCTGAAAATGTACATTTTGTAAGGCTGGGCAATTAATCGAGAAGTAGTTGAAATCAATATTTACCTATAATCGATCAAATTTTTCCAGGTCAATTTTTTCGATTACTTTTCCTACCGCGTGTGGAGTCACGTGACCCCACTCTGTTAAGGCTGATTTATACTTCTGCGTCGAGCACGCGAGTATGGTCCAACACAGCCTTTGCATGGGCGCATGCGCGCACACCTCTCAAAAAATTTAACTACATGTCTCGAAGACACGTAGCACAAGCTCTGTGATTGGTCAGTTTGGTTGCGGTGACGAGCGTGGGTGTCGCTGAGAGCCGCGAGCCCGTTGGAGCATGTTTACTAGTGTCAAGTCCTGTGGAGGAGCTCCGAATGGAAACTTTATGTCTTGTGTTTACCTTATAATTAAAGTTGTTGCACATCCGCCGGTTCCCGCCTCTTAATAAGCGAGTTTTAGCTTCTTGTAGAATAAAGTAGCATTCATAAAAAACAAAACACCCGTGAAGAAACTTGGCACTGAGGCAATTTTTTTTAAACTAAATAAAATAATCGTTCATTAATCATAATCGAGTTAAAATGTTCAATAAATCGAGATTTTGATTTAAGGCCAAATCACACAGTCTTAGTTTTGTATTTATCACATTGCGTAGTACCTTCTACATAGAACATGTTAAATATATATTACTTTACGCATCTATATTCTTAATAAGCAATGTATTGAATATTTTGTTGTCCACAATGGCTTCCATAAAAATGTTTTGGCTCATATACTATGGAATTCACTGTTTTGTTAATCACCTTCTATATAATATAATATAAGTTTAGAACAACTTGAAACACAAGTTCATGTGGTAGTTTAATAAATATACTACCCTACTTTAACAAATTCCTTGGCAATTCATATATCACGCCAAATTCCATATATATGATTCTGCATTTCTGTCCATGATTTCAGCATTTCGGAAATCATCAGGCCCAACAGGTGAGAGAAATGGCAGCAGGATGTTAGTACAGTGGCTCTCAGTTCAACACTTTCAGACAGGCCCACAAAGGGCTTCTTCAGCACAGTGTCCCATCCCTGGCTGGCCTGGAGAACAGAGGCTTCTCACACGGCCTGTAAGCGGGAAGCAGAGCCCTGTTAAACACGCTCTCCCCACCTCACCTCACCGTGCTGCTCAGGCTACTTTTAGACCTGGAGTCAGACTGCTGTACGCGGGCTTTTCCACTCGCTCTTTTGATAGAGAAGCTGCAGGATTCATGTGGAGCCTCTTAATTGGCGTGTGTAATGAATAGGGCTACATTAGCTCGGTGGGGCACATCTGTTGTCCTAGCGGGAAGTTAACTAAGTAAACAGTGATTGCACACAGCAAGAGGACACTCTGTGCTACACAATACGCTGTGCTATCAGTCAGCGCACTTAAAGCTGGTTTGAATTAATGACTGACAATATGAGATTGAGAGAAGGGGGTATAAATACATGTTGCATATTTATGATGGATTGTGAGACATGTAGAACTGCTTCTGCTAAATGAGTATTCATTTTATAGAAAGTTTTATAGTGAATGTATTAATAAACATGGTAAAATGTAGAGTTATTAGTCAGTCAACGATCCAAATGTTAATGGATTTTGGGAACTTTTACCTTTAACATATTTTCAAATAAAAAATAAAGCTTTTGTGTGTTTTGGTAGATTATTTACATGATTTTGACACTGACTATGTTTACATGGACATCAGTAATCAAAGTATTTGCCTTAATCTGAATAAGACAAAAATATGATTAAGGTGTTTACATGAGTTGCTTTTTGAATGTTCCCTTCATAATCACGTTTTACATTATAGCACATAATTCGATTAACGTCATTGCCTCACCATGCGATCCACATTTTCTCCGGAGTTTCGTGTAATTTCGGGTGTTTCTTTTTTGATTTGTCGACTTTAACTGCAGTTTGGCACTTTCACTTTCATTCAGGAACTTTTCATGCATGTCCCCGTGACAAACGAGATATTGGATGTTATTATGAACTGCTGGAAGAGTGTATTTTTAATGGAATTTGATACAGCACAATGTTTGGGGAAAAAAAACTCCACTTTTCACGATGCAGGTGTCTGTGGTCCTTCACTGACTCTATAGTGTCAAACAGCCGTGTGTGTATGGCCTATCTTGTCACAAAATGCGGCAAAAATCCTACACGACGGTAATAGTTTGATTGCGGTGTTTACATGTCTGTACTGCACTTCGAAAATGTGACTAAAAGCAGCATACTCCACATGTCTTCAATTTCTGTGTAGTTCAAATATGACTTTAGACAGACTAAGGTAATTAAAAATCACTATTTGCATGGTAGAATCTTAATCAGTGTTTTTTGTGTTAAAATCAGATTATTGGTGTTCATGTAAACATACTCATTTTTGGCACATGAAAATAGAAATCTTTGAAAAAAGGTCAAGTTTTTGAAAACGGTATTCAAAAAGCATAGAAAAATGTTCAGTTTTTACTACAGATTTGTCATCTAAGCGTTTGTGTGTGGATTAAAATAAACATCAAATGGTAACAGAACATGGCTTATGAAATGGTTTAGGCCAGGGGTGTCCAAAGTCGGTCCTGGAGGGCAGGTGTCCTGCATAGTTTAGCTCTATCTTCCTTCTTTCAACACACCTGCCTGGAAGTTTCTAGTATGCCTAGAAAGAGCTTGATTAGCTGGTTCAAGTGTGTTTAATTGGGATTGGAACAAAAATATGCAGGACAGAGTTTGGACACCTTTGGTTTAGGCTAATCGTTTATGAAAAAAAAAAAAGATTATTTATTGAAAATATGAATTACATAATCTAATGGTAAATATATTATATATTTTTTGTACATAATAATAATAGTTTTTTTGCAATGCAATTAATATTAAAACTAGTTATTTTTCATTCATTCATTTTCTTTTCGGCTTTGTTCCTTTATTAATCAGGGGTCGCTACAGCGGAATGAACCGCCAACTTATCCAGCATATGTTTTACGCAGCGGATGCCTTTCCTGCTGCATTCCATCATTAGGAAACACCCATACGCTCTCATTAACACACACACTCATACACTACGGACAATTTAGCTAATCCAATTCACCTATACCACGTCTTTGGACTTGTGGGGGAAACTGGAGCACTCGGAGGAAACCCACACGAACACGGAGAGAACATGCAAACTCCACACAGAAATGTCTACTGACCCAGCTAGGGCTCGAACCAGCGACCTTTTTGCTGTGAGGCGATTGTGCTACCCACTGCGCCACCGTGACGCCCCTTAGTTATTTTTAGTTTTCTTTTTTTTACCATTTGTACAATTAACCACTTTATTTTTCGTTAAATGTGAGTGCATGAAGGTATAATGTATATATGTTTTTTTTCATTTCTTTTTCGATTCATTGGGCAGTATTTAACACACGTGATAATGATATTTATTTATTTGTGTCTCATTTATACTTTTTTATTTATATAAGCTATTGTTCAGATGTTTGGACTTGGAGACATTTTTAAATTGGTTTCATTTTTTTAAACATCTCTATTATGAAGTATTGTTTTGCAATTTTATAGATTTTCAGTTATCACAGAATCTATTACAGATTTATATCATTGGATACAATTTGTAACACATTTGGTGTGTAATATCAATATATTACAGTTGAGTAGTTATTTTTTGGTAACTATATTTAATAGTTTGCCTTTCTAGCATCTTCCACCCCATCAGAATGTGTTTTGTGCTCATTGCAGGGTGTTAATGTATTTCATTGACCTACATTGATTTGTTCCATTTTGTGTTCACAGAACCAGTAGCTTTCTCAGCAGAGACCACCCTTCTGACAAGAGGGCCAAAAGTGATAAGCTGCCCGGTACCCCAACACACGAGTTTGACCCAACAGGTAAATGACGTTCGACAGTTTCTTTCTCACTCCCGCTCTCTTTCTCTACTCATACAAAATCGTAGTGTTTAGCTGTGTGCGCGCATGTGGTGTTGACTGAAGCACACAGTCTCTTCAGACTCCAAAATGGAAACAGTTTCCTCCACATACAGCACAGATGGAAGGCTGTGCCCGTCCACTAACTGCAGTGGAACGGCTTTAAACAGCGGCATGATTCATACTTGCTGACCATAAACGATGCACATGTTCCTGGCCTCGCTTTTGGCAGTTGAAAGACATTGTCAGTGTGTTTTTCTTTCAAGTTCAGCCTCTGTTTTTCCTCTCAGCTGCCGGTGAGAGTAGAGAAGGAAAAGCAGTCCTGTGTCCCGTTAATGGGACGTTTATGGTGGAGAACAATGTGCTAATCGTATCAATTAATATACAATTCACATGGTTTGAATGGAGAAACGTTTTCCGGTTTGATTGGAAAATAGCAGTGTGTATGAAGATGACAGAAATGCATCATCTTCTTTTTGAAGATTTCTGAGCCATTCTGACGCAGTTTAAGATTTATTGTTTGTGGTTTGACCTCACGTAAATGTCTGAGATTCACATGTGTGTTAGAGGGAACAGTGGTGAAGGGAGGATGTGATGTGCATGTTTATTTCGGATGTTTCTCTGGTGTTGGACTCTCCTCTTCTGATGCATGACTTAACCATCCTAACCATGGTGTGACGTTCACTGTACTCTAGGGCTGGGCAATATAGCTGCAAATCTAATTTTTTGAGGTATATCATGTGTTAAATGCGAAAATAAAAGGAAAATGTTATAATCAAGTTAAAAGTAATGATGTTTATTAATGTGGTTATTGATATGCAATGTATGCACAATATTGTTCAGAAATATGGTGTTGGTTAAATTCTAGTGATGTTTTATAAACAAATTTCGGGAGGAGCACGTGCAAAAGTTTCAGTATCAAATACGTCATTGACAATTATTCTATTATCCAATCAGTTCTTGACCAAACCCCTATATATACCAAAGCTGTCTTACCTGCAGCATCTTACGACTTTAGCATCCCTCCACCACCCCGTCACCTCACCTCTTAAGCATTACAATCCCGGGGGGAGCATTCTGGGGCCGGGCTAGATACTTCGCTCGAATCCCTATTCCTCTTTGTTTCCTGATAAGAGGAATAACTCGAGTTTGGGTGTCTTCCCCGAGCTCAGAGCCCTCTCCCCGGACAGCACGCCAAATACGCTTTATTCTGAAACTATTGCGTTGTGTGAACTCGTGAATTGAACTAGTAAACAAACAGTAAACTAACAAATTCACCGTGGATCCATTTTTCACCAAAAATACATTAAAACAATAGTAATAAATTGACCAATTCCAGCGTTATGGATGTGACATTTGCAGTACAAACTTAAAACTTCAATTCACACAGGATGTATATGTTAACGGTATATTGAAAAAAATAATCTCTTTATATTTCTCAAAACAACTAACCACAGAGTTGAGGGAACAAAAAGAATCAGTATGTAAACAATGAGAGAAATAAACGTGTTATGGATGTGACCACAAAAGCATGTGAATTTACATTAAAAAAAGTAATTTGTAGAAATTTTGTGAATTAAACCACACAACCCAAAATAAATAATGCTAATTAAATAGATATGAGCTGTCTCTTTATATAACAAAAAAATATTTGTTTTATTTTACATTTACATGCATTTATAAGGAAAAAGCTTTGTTTTTGATATGACATCTCTTCGGTACGGATGTGACAGATGTGAAATTGCGATTCTCTGACTTTGATAAAGTAAAATAGTTTGAAAACATTGACAGACATTTTTGAATATTTGTACAGAACTGGGAAATATGAGCCTACATAAACGACCTAAAAGGATTTTCGCTAATTTGGTTTGTTGTTGTTTTTTTTTTTTGATTTCTTAATTGCATGGGATTTCTCTATTCTACTTTTAGGTACATTTAATTTTATTCAGATCAATTCTATTATATTTTGACAATTTTAAAATAAATGAATCTAAAGTTTTTATTATTATTATTATTTTACAAAATGGTGAACAAGTTAAATGTGTTTTCTCCAAATATGGTAACAGTTAATCTTCTTGCAGGATAATAAACCTAGTATGGCACAGCTATTCAATTGGCCCCCAGCGGGCCGAACCCAGCCCCCGAGGCAATTTTTTCCGGCCCTCCAAATAGTGACCAAGACATCAAAAATAAATTTAGTTCAGTTGAAAAACGGCCGCTATAGTTATAAAGTGACGTGCATCTGTTCAATACAGCTGTTGAAAACTTCATGGGGAGAGTTGTGCGTGCCTTTCAGTGCAATGTAAACAAAAGATATGTTAGACGAATTATTACTAAAATGATTATGTATGTATGAACGCAGGTGATAACAACAGTTAATCTTAACTTACCTAATATAAAGCTTGAATTTACATTAGACGTGATAACCGTGAAACCATAATTATTCTTCAGAGTACATAATCGTACAACCAAAATCTATAATTGTTGCATCCATAATTGTTATGCAGTTCAAAAAATACCATATGAATGTGTCTGAATGTAGAAGAAGCCTATACTTCTCCAATGCACTGCTGTTGTTGTGCTTTCAAATGCAACATTTGAATGTTTGTAAAAAAAATTAATAAATAAAGTCTATTGTACAATGCACTGATATTATGTAGTTTCAAAATACAATATTTAATGTAGAAAAAGCCGACGTGCGTATCTTAAGGAAAAGTACAGCATATGGCCTCTTCTATGCCGTTGTGTTATCACTCATATCTCTCCGGCCCTTCGTTTGGGATGCTTTTCATGAACCGGCCCCCATGACAAACTAATTGAATAACCCTGTAGTATAGTTTTTAAACATGAACATCAGCGTATCAGCTATGTTGAGTTTTAGGGATTAGTGTGATCATAATTATGTTAACCATAATCATATTGAGTCTGATTGTAGTTGCAGTGAGGTAACAGGACACTGCTCATTAAAACAAATCATTGATACCAATGTTTGAGCTTGACTCAGTACATCTCTTAAAACTTACCATTCATTGTGTAGTTTTAGAAAACATTTTACTACCTGAAAATGCCTATTGTCTGACTTTGGTAAATCAAATCAAATAATTTAAAAACAGTGACAGACATTTTTGAGTAATTGTACAGAACTGGAAAATATGAGCCTATAAACGACCTAAAAGGGTTTTCGCTAATTTGGTTAACTTAATATGTATCTTGGCAAGGTTGAATTGCTGTTGTACTTTTAGGTACATTTAATTTTATTCAGATGAATTCAGTTATATTCTGACAACTTTATAATAGATGAATCTAAAGTTTATTATTATTATTATTTTAGAAAATGGTAAACAAGTTAAATGTGTTTTCTCCTAATATACGAAGTTAATCTTAGAGCAGGATAATAAAACTAGGTTTTAAACCTGCACATCAGCATACGAGCTGTGTTCATTAAAAATCATTGATACCAATGTTTGAGTTTCACTCAGTACATCCCTAAAATTTACCATTCATTGTATAGTTTTAGAAAACATTTTACTACATGATTAATAAAATTAAAATAATTTGAGACATCTGAAAGCAGCCAAGTTAAATCAGAGATTTGAGTTTAAATTAGAGACTGATAATGTATTTCTTCTCTGACTCTCTCATGTTTTTGTGTAAATTACACAAAATTTGTGTTTTGTTTAATTTTTATTGGTCTTTAAAACACAAAACAACGCATCATTGAAAATCTTTCATATTAATGCAGCACATGGGCAGATTTTTTTTCATATTGACTATTAGTGTATCAAGATATATTGCTCAGCCCTGATGTCTTTCTCTTCTGGAGTGTCTGAGAAGAAGTGTGGCTCTTTTGTGTGATTGAACAATAAAAAAGTTGTATAGACCTATAAATGATGCAATTGTTTCAAATCCTAAGAGTCCTATTGAACAATACTACTGATTACACATTTGTTTTGTTGAGATTATAAGTAACCTGAACTAATCAAGCTCACAGTTTGCTCTATTGTGTTATGATTAACTATAATAAACTATATTTTGAGATGAAAGCCAAAACTTATGTGCTTGTGCAACTTAAATTAAAGTTAATTTTACACCACACATTGGAAACATTTATATGTGCATTAGTTTCTGGGTTAACACCTGGGGAACTAATACTTAAACTTAATTATTAATCTTATTAATCATTTCAGGAGGAGGCAATTTGTTAAAACAATAGACCTCTGGGAATTCATTTATCTGCAGACAATTATCCACTCCAAAACAGCCATACTTTGTGTACTTGTGTCATTGCTCATTTTTTCATTGGAGTCCTCTCTTTGTGTCCTCTTTGATGTTTGTGTGTGTGTTGTGTATCATGGTGTTGTGTTGCTCAGACGTGCTGGTGCAGAAGAGTGGATGTGTAGTGGCTGACAGGAGACCTGAGTCTTGTGGTAAGATGATTGAAATGTTGCTGTGTTGTTTCTCCAATACTGTGAAGTTTGAGTCTTGTCAGCATTTAAATGGAACTTTAGTGCTGAGTTGATGTTGGACTGTGTGTGTATTATTTGATTAAAACTGATTGGATTTTCTTTAATGGCTCAGTCAGGAGGTACACATTCAGAAAGATAGGGGATAACTTTGTACGTGCAATGCACTCTTTTATATTAAATTGGTGAACGAAGTGGGAAAAAACTACTCTTGTTTTCTTTACGGTTCAGAAAATACTCCAAAACTCTAATACTGTGAATGAAATGAAATATTTTTTTATATAGTTACAGATACAGATAGTTACAATAAGCTGGCCTCAAACATGAAACCTTTGTAAATATTTGAGTAAATTTTAAGCAATCTCTATGTAATACAATCCTTCCCAACACTGTCCTCCAGATTCATAAAGCAAATCTGATTTGATAGTTAAATTTGAACATTAACATTAACAAATTCCAATCATTTGTAAATAGTGTGCATGCTCATTTGAAATTAGCATAAGCCCCACCTATAAATGACTACTATGTAAATTACGTGTCTAGGAATGCGTTAAAATAATGTTGATTCCATTCCTCCTGATGCTGTGTTCACACCACACATGAATAAATCTCGCTATCCGCGCGTAAATAAACACATTTTGAGTTTACTTGCTACATTCGTCAAATTCGCTTCATTTGTGTGTAAAATTCACTTTGCAATAGAGGTGGATTCACGTCATGTCCAGGGCTTTTGTCTGCTCTGTGACTCTAGCTTCATTGGTAAATGTCTAACATGGATTTTATTGACAGAATAGCTGTGTTTATGTGCTTTAGGAAGGCTGAAAAACAGCGTAGGTTCATTCGGCGCTGTGTCTGAGTGTACTAGATCCTTTCAGTGGTGCACCCAGCTCTTTGTTCATCAACTTCTCCAGAAACTGTACCTGGATGGAGGCTTTCAGCTGTGTTTTAGAATGAGCTGAGCCCAGTATGATGAGCTTGTCTGGTGTCGGCAAGAGGATTTCCCCTCAGGACACCAACAACAGACACTACGTCATAATCACGGCCTTACAAGAGCAAGCTCATGATTGGTTAATGCAGCGCGAATGTACGCTGAACTTCAGATATTTCAACTCGAGCGATTCGCACAACACGGGCAAAACGCTTAACTCGTGCAGTGTTATTCGCGCGAATCGTGCCACAGGATGTCTATTCGCGTTCGTGCATTAACCTAACATGGAAAATCACTCGCGCTTGATACTTTATCCGCATCTGGTGTGAACGCAGCATAAGGTTTTGCTTCAGTACATTTCATGAATGTAGGAAAGACTAAAATGTCATATGCCTAACAATAAATTTTCAATAAACGTGTGTCCACCTAAGCCCTTTTCAAAAAATGTGCAGCTGGTGGCACATCTTTTGGTGGTGCTTCGTTTGCTGTGATTTGGAATCCATGACAGTAATGTATGGACCCTTTTCACAAGACTGTTATGACGCTTTTAACAGTCATCATAATCCTAAATCCTTAATAGTTTGTAATATTTTGATTTTTAAAAAAACAGATGTACATTTATGTGTATTTATGTTTATACTAAATCATCTTTGCATCAAATGACAAAAAACAAATTATCGCTGATGTGAGGTGTTTGAAATGCAGAGTGTATGGACAAGACACAAGTCATACAATTTGTTTCCTTTCCTGAAAGTCTTGATAACAACTTTGTTGAGTTTTTCTTTTATTATTTTAGCAAATAGGATTGTAAAAAAAATTGTTGTACTCTCCCATTCTAAGTTTGTCTAAGTTAAGTCAACTATGACGGCCAAAGTCGGGGCCTATGGTGTAGTGGAAAGTGCACCGACACATGCACTTCGGTTCGTGGCGACCTGGGTTCGATTCCCGCCTCGAGGTCCTATGCCGATCCTTCCCCTCTCTCTGCTCCCAACACTTTCCTGTCAATTCTCTCTACTGTCCTGTCAAAATAAAGGTGAAAACGCCTAAAAAATAATAATAATACAAAACTGGGACGACTGAAAAAACCCGGAAATGTAAAATAGGGTCTATTACTGTAGTTCATTTTGAAAAATAATACAGAATCTAAAATTTGCTGCTACCAGAACTTTTATGAATCCAAAAATTGACATCAGAACAGATTTACGAGTGATTTACTCATGTTTCATGAATGACTCGTGTGAAAATTAATACTAAAAACTTGATGTAATGATGGAGAAAATTTAATGTTGCAAATCATTGTGTGATATCGTGCACCATAATCTTTTTTTTTATCAGTGTTGATTACAAATTCATATTTTTAAGCAAACCATGATTATGGAACCTTTAGTAACATTATAAATATCTTTCCTTTTCTATGTTTTTGCTTTCCTTGTATTTATTCTCAATAAAAAAAAATTCTTAAAGACCCCAGGCTATTTAGCTGTACTGCATTTACTATGACAATACATAATATATAATTATGTAAATTATACATGGTCAAGGCTGAAATTATTCATACCCCAGTGGTTGATTGTATATATGCTCTGTTTATTGTTCAGTTTGGTCTTTCAAATTTGAGATCACTGATAAATCATGACTCACAGACATCATTAGCCAAGTCCATTACGCAATACTGTTTTCTTTTTATAAATGAAGGGACTGATTTTTTTTGTGGTAAACGACAGCCTGTAAAGCATACTTGAAGATTTAGAATTTTTCTAGAAATTGAGAGTTGAGAGGACATCTTGAAAATACAGATCTAGGTTTTCCTTCGTGTGTTTGGTTGCTCCGTTTACATGCAGTTCATACTCATTTCTGTCATAATGACAACTGCGGATTTCAGATATGATTGGATGAGCTAAGCAGTGCCATTTCTCAAGCTAGTAGCATTAGATGACCACAATAACCCACATCTCTCATCATTTTCTATGTCTTTCCATTAGTCTGGGAAAGGGTGATAGACTTTAATTGGAGACCATTCATTTCACATCTCTGCAGATATTTTATTTGCCAAGTACTTTATGACTGCCAGTATGCACTTACTTACACTGTCATTTTTAATCCATTTTTGGAGTTATTGTTACTCTAATCTACTTTGATAGGCCTGTCCTGATGAATGCTTTAATAAAGACTAAATCTTATTCATAGCTCTCTTTTGCGAAATCAGATTCATAGCTCTCTTCTAATAATCCTGCTTCTTATTCTCGCTCTCTTTCTCCAGGGCTGGTTCAGAGATGCGTGATCATTCAGAAAGATGAGAATGGCTTTGGGCTGACCGTCAGTGGGGACAACCCTGTTTTCGTGCAGCTCGTCAAACAGGGTAAAACTCATGTTTGTCTTGCTGTCCTGCCCATCAGCTACTGTGGATGTCTTTCACTGTGTCTCTCCTCCTCCTCCTCGAGCTGATATAACTGCACTGTTGCTCAGAAATGGAGCTGGTCTGTTTATGTTCTAAAGAGAACCAATTATAGGGATGCACAAGGATAGTGAAAGATATATTGAATAAAAATACTGTAAAGCCTGAAGTTTTCTTCAGTTGTGTTACATGCTCGCTAGCGTTTGTGCACTATACACATGCCATGAGTTTCATTAATAACACAATACAGCCAAAGCCCGTTTTATTTATTTATTTTTATTATTATTTATTTATTTTTATTATTATTTTTTTAATTATTATTATTTTTTAAATGGCAAGGCTGTTTCTTCTCATTCAGAAAAGAAGCAGAGGAGACTTCAAACTAGTAAAGACTGCAAAATAGTGGATGACTTTGGCAAGCAGTTTTAATATCTAATCTGAAAATTGAACTAGATCTCGATTTTTATACTAGTACTTATTTTTTTAAGGATCCTAGTAACTTATTTAGCATGTAAAGGGCACCTAAAGTGGACAAAAGAGACTATTTAAATATAAAATGTAAAGTGTAAACAGGAGTTTGTCTCCATCTATATGTGATCCAATTATCTAAAATTACCACGATCCACCAAACAGGCAAAAACTTCAACGAGTTCAATAACTTTTTTGTCTCCTACATTTTGTATAGAAAAAGTGCACACACTTTGAAAAAGTATGAATCTTCCTAGTGCACATGTGTTGATTTACTTTTAAAGGCTGTGTAGTCTATTGTGCTGAGGTATTCCTTGGGCTTAAATGATTTCTTTCCAGCCATGTCATTTTATTTCATTAATGTTTTAATTCAGTATTGTCAGCCCTGACTAAAGTTTATAGCCTTTACCAATTTTAAAGTGGCAAAAAGTCCTCAAATAATTTTTTAGGTTTGAACAGTAGAAATGTTAATTTATATCATTTGAAATGCAATGAAGCCATTTATTTATCAAAAAATTTGTTCAAAAAACAACACCTATATATATTCGCAATACTCTCTAAAAAAGTGTCCTAATACACTCATAGTTGTTTTGTTCCCAAATCTGTGACATTATAGTTAATAGTGAATGAGTGGTTTTAGATATCAGAGAACACTGCCCCCACAAAAGGCTTGTGCCTGAACAGCGAACGTAAATTTGTTGGTGCAAACTAATTTTTGGAAAACAAAAACAATGGCAGAACATTCAAAACTGTGAAGTAAATTAAAAGTATAGTGAATGAATAAAGTAAATAAAAATAGTCTATTTGAAGACAATCTGTATCTTGTTTTTTCCAAAATTATGCTTTTTTATTTATATTTGTGAGTTTTCACAATTTTTGATGGTTTCATTTGGCCCAAATCTGTTTCCATAAACGAGTCTATATGAGACGATAAATGTAAGAGGCTTGATCATTTGCAGAACGACAGTGCAAACTTATTTGTGTGCAGTGTAAATGGAGCACACAAACCACATTGCAATGTGCTTAAAGCCACCCAGTACCCCTCAGCAGCTAGACAGAGCTCTGGCAACCACATACCACACCAGAAAGTACCTTTACTTTATAAATGCAAGAATCATCTTTTTTTTGTCAATAGATGGCGCTGCCATGCGAGCAGGTGTTCAGACGGGGGACAGGATCATTAAGGTGGGACACATACAGTTTACTCTATGAAACTCAATATTTTCTGTTTACACTTTTTCCTCACTGCTCAGCCTAGCTCTCCGTTCACCACTGCATTTGTGCATCTGTCTGTTCTGCCACCTGCTGGCCACACACTGACCTTGTGTTTGTGTTTGTGTACAAGCAGAGCCTGCATATAATTGTTTTTGCAGTCAAGACTTAAATGCTTATTTAATGTCTTTCTTCACTTTCAGGTGAACGGGACCTTGGTGACGCAATCAAACCATGTTGAAGTGGTGAAGTTAATCAAATGTGAGTATTAACCACTTGTTAAGATGAATAGATATTAGTCCTTATTCAATGCTAGTATTTATTTCAGTTGTAACTGTTCTATTGTAACAGCTTTTTTTGCAGTTGCTGTTTTTTTTGTTTTTGTTTTCTTTTTGTTATTGAGAGCAACTATTCCTTCTTGACCAATATGTATTTCAGTTTCAAAAGCATTAATTAATAAATTAGCAGTTATTCATTAAGTTTAATTGCTTATTTTTATATGGTAGTACATATTTTTAGATACTAGTACTTAACTATGGAGGATCAGAAGTGCCGGTTAGAAATAAAATGAAAATTTTAATTATCATTCTAATAATTGAAGCATAAAAATGTATATAAATAAACCACAATTTAAATGAACAATTAATAGACAAATGAATAGACATATTTAAATGTTTATTTAAATAGTGATTTTAAATGTTATTTAATAAAGCAATAAAACAATGCATTTAAAATGACCAATTTTATAAATATTTATTTAATTTATGTTTTAAAACGCTGATTAACCAAACAATAAAAAACTTATATTTAAAGATCATTTAAAATGCATTTTCTCTTTATTTGTCACTTGCTTTTCTTTTCCTTTTGCTACATGCATTTCTCGAGTTGAAAAACAATTCGAGTTTAAAAATGCCATTGGACAGTCCACACGTGGGAGCAACCAAACAACTCACCTCAAGACGAGCTAAACCCTCTCTCGCTTGTAAATGAAACACGCACTGTCATTGGACAGAGAGAAAGCCATAGCTAATTTTAGGCTCAGATTTCAGGGATTTATTAGCTTTAGCTGATTTCTGTTAAATTTTCATTTGGTTCTTCGTTTTATTTCTAACCGGCACTCCTGGTCATCCATACTTAACGTCATAGTTACCTCATAACAAATAACGAATATTCTGTCATCTTTCACTCATCCTTCACTTGTCACAAAACTGTTTGACTTTCTATCTTTGGTTAAGCACAAAAGAAGTTTTTTTTTTTTAATGTTGGAAACCGGTAACCATTGACTCACAGTATTTGTTTCTCCAATTATGGAAGTCAATGGTTACCGGTATCTAACATTCTTCAAAACATCTTTTTTTGTGTGTTTGGAATATTGTAGAGTGATCTAAATTTTAATCTTTAAATACTTGTGCTTATTTTTAAGATGCTCATACCTATTAATAGAAGCTAGATTATACTCCTTACGCACTAGTATTTATTCATTATATGCGTGTTCTTATTTATCTGTTTCTTTCTCCCCAGCCGGCTCTTATGTAGCCCTCACAGTATTAGGCCGACCGCCTGGGTTGCCCCAGATCAACCTCTCTGAGGTGGACGTTGGTCTCGAGTCACCGGATGTTTTCGGGGACCCTTTTATTACATCCCCCAACTCTTACAATGCAGCAGAACGCACCTCCTCTCCTCTTGTATCATGGGTAATCTCTTCATACCTTCATTTTCTGTTCATTTGTTGTCATTTCGCTTCCTCGTATCTCTCCTCCAATTAAATTACCTCCTCAATATTTATCACTTGCTCCTCCTTGTTGTTTCTCAACACTACCCGGCATAGGAAGAGAACAGTGCTCTACACAACCAAAGAATGGACAGCAGGAGGACTGGTTTAAAGGATCAACAGGACACGCAGGTCAGAATCTAAATATCAGACTACAGGTTTAAAGATCACACCTACTCTGCTTTCAATTTGACAAAGTTTTTCTGTCAGTAAAGTGTTGAGTTACAGTGCTGTAATGTTTTCTGTATGACTTAAGATGATAAGAATGAGGCCTATCCTGTTGGAGGTAATTTACAGCTCCGGTGGCTGATAAATGTGAGGGTAAACTTAAGCTCCTCCCATTATTACTCAACAGTGCAGTTTTACCACCTTTCAGAACTTGTAAACAAAGCGCTGTCATTCTGAGACTTTCTAAAAGTAGACCTATAATTTAGTAAATGTAAGCTTGGAGTATCAGCGCAGAGTAACATGTCGCAGTGGTTATTAGGCCTGTTGCTTTTTGTTTATCTGCGAGTTTAATTAGGATGATACCAGGTGAGACATAGGGCATTTAACTAGGGCAATGGGTTACAGATACAATATTGTTGCCCATTCTTTAAAGGAAAGTAGCCAAGCAACAATGCTCTGAACATTGCTTCAAATTGTGTCCTGTGTATTATTAGCATAAGAGGTCTGAGTGTATAGTAAATGAAAATGTACTGATTCTTTAGGGACTAAAGGAGGACTACAGCAGAACCCCTACGCCCAAACCACTACGGGACATCCAGGAAGCCAAAAAACACATTCCACATCATCAGAGCCAGTTCAACAGGGCTACACAAGTATGACATTTTTTGATCAGTATCAATCATATTCAGATCAAAACCTCTATATCACATCATATCTTTTTAATTTTCTCATTTTTCCCCCCCTGATAAATCCCTGATATATGTCATTTCTTCAAAATGCAGCAGAATATGGTTTGCTAAAACTGCCTTCTAATAATTGAGGCCTTGAGATGAAGAGCCATATATATAACCATTATATTATATATTTTTATTTATCTTGAAGATAACCAAACAAAAGCTTCTCAATTCTAAGGAGAACATTTTTCAGTTTCAGTATTAAAAATCAAAAGTTATTGTGATGTATGTTTCTCAAATGTGGAAGAATGGTATATGGTGTGGAATAACAGTATTCATCATATCTCTTTAAACGACTAAAGATCTGATTCCTTTATCGTAGTTTAAGTACAGCAACAGAAACTTCAGGTAATATTAAGTAGGTAGTATTTATCTTTCAAGTTTGTTATTATTATTTATTATTTAAAAACAGAAAATACAGTATAAACAATGTACAATGCATAAACTACCTTACAGTACAGGCAATAACAATCAGTTATTAATAATAAACAGTAAGTAAATTAATAAATACATAAAATGCAGACATTATAGCTAAATATTGTCATATATTTTAGAGATATACACCTTTTCTGTGGATTTTTCCCTGGTTGTTCTCGTTTCTGATTCAAAATGTTTTCCCAGCATCCCTCAAAGCCTTCCTTACACTTCCATTTGCTCATTTTGGCTCTCATTTTTAAAGCAGAGGATTTGCATTTTAATGTCCGAAGCGGACATAACAGCAAGTGATATCAGGACAACTATAGTTGTTTGTCCTACGCACTCAATGATTGTCAACTGGTCTGATTGATTATATTGGTTGACCACTATTTAAAAGACTGTTAGCTTCAGAAATGCCCATCTGTGCTCTATAGGAGAGTCTGTGTCTCAGGAACAGTGAAGATGGCTCATGGGCAGAAGAGGATCAATATAAGGGAGATTACAGCCCAGAGGCTTTCTGGAGTGGAAATTCAGTGTCATCTGTAAGTGTAGTTTTTCCTCTGAGAAATTTTCACTGATCTCAGTTAAACAGTGGCTATATCTTGAGTGTACTCAATGGCTCTCCTTCCCAGTGGTTTAATTAGTGTGTTTATGGTGTGTGTGTGTGTGTGATGTTCAGGTCCACCGGCGCTTCTACCCAGCTTCTCCAGAGAGTCAGCGAGACTCTAACTGTTCCAGTCCGAAAAGCACCCCCAGAGACAGCTTTAACTCCTGCCCTTCTCCTGAAGTTGAGGACGGTTCTGACCTGGTGAGTACCTTTGCTTCTGATAGACCTTACCGTCTGATTTCATGCAAATGCAGCTTTCACACTCCACTACTTTCGGTTGTAGGATTCTCGATTCCCATCCACCGTAGGGAGCCCACCGTCTCGTTTGGTTTCTGAGATCATTGCTGCTGAAGATGATGACTTTGACTCTGAGCAGGAGCAGGTATTCTCAGTTGCTTTTTCTAAGCGCTCAGACTGTGAGTTTGAATCTGAACATGATCTTATATGTTTCAGGTTAATGGCCAGTGCAGCTGCTTTCAGAGCATCCATCTGCTCAAGACTCGACCTGCTCATCTTGCTGCTTTTCTGCATCATGTGATCTCTCAGTTTGACCCTGCACCTCTGGTGAGTTCCAGCTGTAATTAACAGTGCTTGCTAAGGCAAGCATGTCTAGTGTTGTTGGTCGTGCTTTTCTTAGCAATAAAGATTTATGTTTTTTGTCTGGTAGATATTAAATAGACTAAAAATATGCCTGAAAGTGCTAAAAGTTTTTGTTTTGTTTTTTCATGTTTTTAGGCCACCTTTTCCAGCTAAAAGCGAAATTGTTCAAGTTTATTAGATAAACCGTATTATGATTTTTAAGCAAGGAATTAAATTATTAATGTTTATTGCAAATAATATTTCAGTTCAGCAAGTTAAATTGCATTTTTTTCCCACAGAATCGCATTGAATTGCAAAATATTACAGAATTGTGTATACTATATTATAAACTTGGAATAGCCACATTGTATCTTGTAGTTTTGAGGACAAAAGTCAGAATTTAGAGAGAGCATATGAACTGACAATTTCAAGACGTAATTGCAGTTCTGAAGAAAACAAAAAGTCATGATTGTAAGATAAAAGCTTAGAATTCAGACTTTTTTCTCAATTATACAACCATTTTTACTGATTTGTGAAGGAAAAGTAACTCTTTCTATTTTTTAAAATTCTAAAGTAATACAAATTCTCTGAGGAAGAAAGTCAGAATTTAGAGAGAACATATGAACAAACAAATTCAGGAAATAATGGCAGTTCTGAAGAAAAGAAAAGCCACAATTGTGAGATCAAAGCTTGGAATTCAGGCTCTCAATTATACCACCTTTTTCACTGATTTGTGAAGGAAAAGTAACTCTTTTTCTATTTTAATAAATACTGAAGTAATACAAATCCTCTGAGGAAGAAAGTCAGAATTTATAGAGAGCACATGAACTAACAAATTCAGGAAATAATATCAGTTCTGAGGAAAAGAAAAGGCACAATTGTGAGATTAAAACTTTAAATTCAGACTATTTTTCCTCAATTATACCACCTTTTTTTACTGATTTGTGAAAGAAAAGTAACTTTTTTCTATTTTAATAAATACTGAAGTAACACAAATCCTCTAAGGACGAAAGTCAGAGTTTAGAGAGAGCATATGACCAAATTCAAGAATAATGGCTGTTCTAAAGAAAAGAACCCACAATTGTGAGATAAAAGCTTGGAATTCAGACTTTGTCAATTATACCACCTTTTGTCACTGGTTTGTAAAGTAAAAGTAACTGTTTTTCTATTTTAATAAATTATAAAAATACAAATAAGTAATACAAATCCTCTGAGGAAGAAAGTCATCAATTTAGAGAGAGCATATGAACTAACAAATTCAGGAAATAATGGCAGTTCTGAAGAAAAGAAAAGCCACAACTGTGACATAACTTCATTTTTTCTCAATTATATCACATTTATTTCACTGATTTGTGAAGGAAAAGTAACTCTTTTTGTATTTGAATAAATTATAACTTAATACAATTCCTTAAATCAGTCCGTTTATCTCTCGCTGTGCTCCACAGCTCTGCTATCTGTATGCTGACCTCTACAAACAGACCAACTCCAAAGAAACTCGGCGCATCTTCATGGACTTCTTGACGTTCTTCATAGACCGGGGGGCAGTAAGTGGAACTTTTTGCACCTCATCTCTTCTTGCTCAAACCCGTCATTGTCTGCACTGCCTTGGTGTCTATTGGTCTGTGGGCATGTTAAGGCAAAAGCCTCATCCACCCAGATCAACTGTGCCTTTTGTCCCGAGAGGTGTGTGGAGGGTTACTCCTCTCCCAGCAGCCTCAGGGTCAGGAAGCATACGTGCTCTCAGACAACCTTTTACCTTCACGGTCATCACGTATTGTTGTTCTCCAACTCCATGTGTGTTCATGAGTGGGTGCGAGTCTTCCCTGCAGCGAACTTTGTTCTCTTTCTGCCAGATGGATGGAAATTGTACATGTTTTTTCTTCCTAGAACTGTTTTGTTACCTTGTTATTTTAATGTTTGTAGTTTCGTTGCAGGCAAAAAAATTAAACCGACTGTTTTGTCAGAAACATTTTAATTTATTATTATTTTTGTTCAACAGAATTTGAAAGTCGCTGTGCCTGAATCCATCTCATCTGAACTCGGTAAGCGGAGTTAATTTTAGAAGTACAAAACCCATTCTCACCCTTGCAGTGTTCATTTCAGCATCCAACCACATAATCATTTCTCAGCTCACAGTGGGAAACCTGCAATTGTTCAGAAAGCACAAATCCTGTTTAATGTACATGTTGATTTTCCATGTAATTATGGATTTAGCTTCTGAAGTTCTTGGTTACGCTGCCCCGTGTGTCATGTTGACACTGCTTATAAAGACAACATGTGTAGTGACGTCTACTTTCTCTATGGCCCAAATGAGCCATTTCTGTGATGCAGGTTGTTTACGGATCATAAATGGGTGTGTTATAATGTGTTTTTGTTAGACATGTTTGAGTATACTTACCTTGCTGTAGTGTTTTGGAAAATTGATTTGTAAATAAGCTTGGCAATATATTCAAAAATATTAAAACTGTTTTAGAAATCTTTTTACCTTTTAATAACAGTAACAGAGACAATAATTTCTCAATTTCTAGCAGTTGAACATTCTTTTCAAACTGTGATACAATGGTGTATGTTTGAAATGTTTAAATGTTTAAATATATATATATATATATATATATATATATATATATATATATATATATATATATATATATATATATATATATATATATATATATATATATATATATATATATATATATATATATATATGTGTGTGTGTATATATATATATATATATATATATATATATATATATATATATATATATATATATATATATATATATATATATATATATATATATATATATATGTGTGTGTGTGTATATATATATACCCTCTGGCTCTGGCTGCCTGATACAGTAGCCACGCCCCAAACTCTTGCTATTGGTTGAGTTGGCAGATTGAGCAAACTACTCTGAATGTTTTGATGGTGCTTCAGGTACTCAGGTGCCATTTACAATAGTTCATTTACATATTATGCCTGGCATCCATAGTACATCAGTGTTTTCAAAAAAGATTTGTTTTCACAGAAGATGCTGAAGACCTTTTTTATTTAAAATCTTTTCGGGGGTTTTCACCATTAATGGACAGGGCAGTGGTGATTACAGACCTTGAGCTAGGAATTGAACTCAAGCACCTTAGTGCTTTGTGTTGACGCACTAACTAGCTAACTACCTAGGCTATTGGTGTCAACCTGAAGACCCCATTTTAGTTTGGAACGACATTTTAAAATAAAATCTCACTTGTATAATGGCAGGTCAGTGCTTACACTTTTGGGAGAGATGCAAAAATGATGCATAAATAGCATAGATACTTATTACTCAGCTTTAAGTCAATATAAAGAAATAAGATATGTGTGACTACTTGATTTTTGTGTGTGTTGTCAGAGCGGAGGAGACCAGAATTGATTCCTGAGGAATTACACAGGCAGTACATACAGACAATGCAGGAAACTCTCTTTCCTGATGTACAGAGGAACCTGGAAGACTTCAGGTGTGGAATACTGACTTCTATCATAGCTCACCTGTGCTGTCACTTGTTTTCTTATTGAGATTGACTGTAACCTAATGACAGCATCACCTTTAAATGTCCTGCATGCACTCTTGCAGGCAGAAGCGCAGTATGGGCTTGACCCTGGCGGATGCAGAGCTGTCTCGTCTGGACTCTGAACAGCTGGCTGTAGACAGAGAGAGAGCCTGTGCTGAAAGCATCCTCTCCAAGATAGATGACGTTCTGTGAGAGTCACTCATACACACACACACACACACACACACACACACACACACACACACACACACACACACAGACACACTCTGATCATCACTCTGATTTAGGCTGGGCCATATATGGAATATTTATAATATGATTACATTGATTTTGCTCATGATATTAAACAAAGCTATGTTTTTTTCCTTCAGTTCATAACAATAAATTAGTTTTGCAATTTTCCCCAGCCTTTAAAGAGGGTATCCGCGGGATCTTAAGTCTTAAACTTTAAAAGCTACATTTTAGGCCTTAAAAAGTCTTAAATCTATTGAAATGTTGTGTTGTAAGTCTTAAAACTTTTTTTAACAGGTCTTAATTTTTTTTTGTTCGTGTATAGTTACCCAATCTAGCCATTAACACCCATACAGTCACCAACCATCCATCTCAATAATTATTTTGTACAACTTTTTATTTACAAATAGCATTTAAATACTTTCCTTACAGTAACATTTGCTTAAAAGTTCTCCATTTATTTACTGCATATATTTAAAAATGAATAAAAAGATATTCAAACAAAATTATTATTACTGTATTATTATATTTAATAAATTTGAATCATTTTTGACAGGGCTAGTGAAAATCTTTTCTATCTGGGATATAAAAAAATCGTTAGCATTTAGCCTTGTACAAATTTCATTCATAATGGTCTTAAAAATGTCTTAAAGTCTTAAATTTAACTTGGTGAAACCTGCAGAAACCCTGTTTAAAGGATAGCTATTAATACTCTATGATGTAATTTTCAGTTTCAAAAACATCGGAATTTAATCCAATTACAATGTATTTATTTATATGTATTGTTCAAAATATTATATTCAAAAATAAAGATTTTCTACACCCAATTACTACTGTATGTTTACTACTGTAGCTGTTTGTTCAAGATTTCTGTTTAATGGAGAGATTTATTCAACACATTTCTAAACATATTAGTTTTAATAACTCATTTCTAATAACTGATTTATTTGATCTTTGCCATGATGAAAGTAAATAATATTTGACTAGATATTTTTCAAGACACTTCTATACAGCTTAAAGTGACATTTAAAGACTTAACAAGGTTAATTAGGTTAACTAGGCAGGTTAGGCTAAATAGGCAAGTTATTGTATAACGATGGTTCGTTCTGTAGACAGTCGAAAAAATGCTTTTATTCTAGCTGAAATAACACAAATAAGACCTTCTCTAGAAGAAAAAATATTATCAGACATACTGTCAAAATTTCCTTGCTGTTAAACATCATTTGGGAAATATTTAAAAAAGAAAAAAAACTCCAAAGGGGGCTAATAATTCTGACTTAAACTGTATTTTTATTCATGCACGTATAAATCACACCATTAAAATATGTATGGTATTGTCAAAAGACAAAAATATTTGATATATTTTGAGAATTTAATTATTATTTGACATTTGCGAATACATAATATTATAAATACAAATGGCAAATATTTAAAAATGAAGAAATTATTTACATTAATTGTAAAATGTATTATATTATATTATATTATATTATACTATATTATATTATATTATATTATATTATATTATATTATACTATATTATATTATATTATACTATATTATATTATATTATATTATACTATACTATACTATACTATACTATATTATATTATACTATATTATATTATATTATATTATATTATATTATATTATATTATATTATATTATATTATATTATATTATATTATACTAAATTAGTGAAGAGACACATCATCCAGCACTATTTAACATACATAGGTTTATATCCTATATGGCTTTCCCTCATCTTACATGTGTCTCTCTAACAGGTTGACTTCACAACCCACAGAAGAGGAGAAATGGTGAGAATATTTTATGTTTCCCTCCCGCAAGCCCTCATTAATAATGATCTTCCCTAAAAATATTATGGATGAGCGTTATTTGATTGCGCTTAAAGACATTGTGTCGGATTTGTTTGCAAATTGTCAGCTTGAGGTTCCAGCACATTGACACTTGACACAAATGCAAGATGCTGCCGAACAGAGCGACTTAATGAGATTTGTAATCCTCATGCATTTCCTAGTCCTCATTTACCATAATGTAGGCAAACATATTTGAGATGCCATATGGAAACACCGCAAGCCTGTATGATTTATGAATGTACAGGACATATGCGAGAAGATAGATGGGAAAACTCGTGCACGTGTTTTGTGACATATGGCAGAAGGCACAATAAGATAGGAGTCATGTGGAACAGAAGGAGTCGACCACATGGAGCCAACAGCACTCAACAGGCACAACACAACCCTTTGAGACTCGAATCTAAATTAGGAAATGAAAGACTTCGATGCTCATCGCTGTGCTCTAGTTGGACAGAGAGTGAGGGAAGAGTTCAGTTTAGGCCTAAATCTGAGTTTGGTCTCTTCCAGCTCCGCTATACAGTATGTGATCTTCATGTACATGAAGCATCTGGGAGTTCGGGCGAAAGAGCAACGAAACCTGGAATCCAAACGAGTTCGAATTAATTTCCTTCCTTCCAAACTAAGGGTATGTGCCATTTCTTGTAATGTTTTACGCAACCTGAACGATAGTTCTTCCAAAAATGAATTGTCTCAATATTTGAGCACAATATAAGATATTTTGAAGAATGTTGGAAAACCAGTAGTCATTAAAATCAGTAATGGGAAAAAAATAAAATGGAAACCAGTGACTCCAACATTTCTCGATATATCTGTTTTTGTGTTCAACAGAAGAAAGTAATTCAGGTTTGGACTAAGTAAAGGATGAGTAAATTACAGATTTTTTGTTTGTTTGGGTGTGCTGTCTCTTTAAGAGCTAGCGTAATTAGCACACAATTTATGTCTTTAACTAGGGTTTGGAACTGAGTAATTATCTTCATAGTCTTGCCATGGTAATGCTGTTACCCTGAGGATTGTTGTTTTATCCTTCCTGAACAGAAAAGCAAAACAGAAAAGGATGGGGAGGAGAAACAGAAAAAGTCTCGCTTCCCCATCCGGGTGCCCCCGCGGTGGCCCAGTCTCCTCGATTCAGTACCATGTAAGTTGAACGAAAAGTCCTACAACCTGGAGCTATCGAAAACATTTTTAAGGCTTTGATCTTTTTTTTTTTGCAGTATTCACAACATTAAACAATGGATTTTTGGAGAAAACGTACCTTACACATTTATTGTTTCCTGGCCTAGTTGACTGAATCTTTATTTGTTTAAATACGTTACAGACTTTACAATGAAGTTGAATTAAATTGAAAATAAATTAATATTGATGTCGAGGTTTTTAAAAATGTATTTACACAAAAATATTATCTTTTATAGGCTATATCAATAATGTGTCCTATTTAATATATTGCTCTTGCTTAAAAGGTTGAGGTCAGTAAGATTAATTTTTATTACCTTATTCCACAAATTAATGCTTTTATTCAGCAAGAAAACATACAGTGACTACATTTATAACGTATAATACATTTTTAAATGGTCTTCTTTTAAACATAATTTTTATTATCCTTTTTCAATATTGATAATAATAATGTGTTCTAAGCACCAAAACATATTTTAATGATTTCTGAAGAATCATGTCATGTGATGCTGGAGACTGGGGTAATGATGCTCAGATCTCAACTTGTCTGATAAAGAAATAAATAAGAAAAAAAACATAATGTCATTTTTGTATGGCTGTCTATTTCAAGCCAGTTATGCCTGAATGTTTTTTGATTGCTGACAGTTAATTTTTTTAAAATCAGTAGACTTAATTTTTGCTTTCCTTTCTCTAGATGGTGAAAGTTTAGTATTGATGCTAATGGTGTTTGGTGTGTGTTTGAGCAGCTGGCAGGGCCGGGGAAAGCATCAAGCAAAGGCCTCAGAAGCAGATGTCTCAGCCGGCGCTGGGTGGCTCAGAGCTGATCGATGCTGGACGTTTGAGGGGCAGTCAGTCAAGTGAGGGCTCAGACCTGCTCCACAGCCCGGGAATCATCACCTCCCCCCCGTTTAGTGCCCCCTATAGCTCATCGTCAGATCCCTCTGGCAGGGACCCTGAGTTCAGTGAGTACTGCATCTCCAGAGTGATTGTTCTGTTTATTTCTTAAGCGATCAGTCTGAGACTGGCTCCTCTGTGTGTTCAGATATGAGCCCGTCGGCTGTGGTTCCTCGGCTCAGTGATGGGCTGCAGTCTGGAGACCCACTGGAGAGCATCTACCCACCCTGTGACTACATCCCATACAACATGGACCAGCTGGATGAAGACAGAGATGGAGACAGGTACATACAAAAAAGCACATGCTGCAGAGAATATCTGGTTCTGTTTTATTTCAGACTAACATAGAGGAGTTTAATGTGTGGTCATATTTAATTTTGCTCAATCACATTTCATAAGCAAAATCCAGCTATTCAGATTTCATTTCAGTAGATGTGTCAGTCAAGAGTTTCACATTTCAGATTAAGCTAGTGTTTGAGAAGTTTTAAAGGGAGAGTTCACCCAAAAATGCAAACACCTATACCTTGGGAGACCTGGGAGTGAGTAAATTAACAGGAAATATAATTTTTGGGTGAACTATCACTTTAATTTCAGTAATTCAATCCATGATGAAAATGTTGGTCAAAAACTATTTTCTTTTCTCTTGGCTAAATGAGACTATGAGAGAACACTTATATTATTAAATGATAATTGTGACTAAACAAACTTAAAGGAGTGGTTCAGAGTGTATTTTTTATGTGTACTCGTGCTTCGCTTGTAGAAAATCACATTATTCTTTCTTATATCTTTAATTATATACAGCTACTCGGCTAACATGAAAACGGCAATCATATTTCCTAGTTTCTCTGAAAACCTGCCCACAAGAGACTCAGATTGGTCAGCTAACATAACGTGCTGATCGGCTCCACGTTAACAGAAAGCATCACGTCCAGTGACGTCTCTACTAGCAAGCACTATGCCTCTGTTGTGTAAATACTCTGTCAGTGTGAGCCTGAATTAGACAGAAAATGAAAAGGACACCTGAACCTCATGTCTGCTCTCTAAAATAAAATCTGACAAGTGTCTTTCACATATATTCAGAATAAGCATGTGTAAGTAATATGAAACGTTCACATATTTTTTGCGAGTTTATTATTGAGATTTAGAACGCAGGAAAATCAGCTGCATAGAGAGACACTGCAGCACTGCTGAAGATTGTGGGTGTTTACAGCGGTTTGACTGATCAATATAAATTTGTAGCTAAATTGTTAGTGTTGCCAAACGGCACTTCCCATTGTTTACATTCTTGCTTATGTCCTTGCTACAACATACCGTTGATGCTAGACACTGTTCATGTAATAGATCAATTTTAACAAATAAAAATACTTACAGGTTGTGGCTCAAAATCCACTGCTTCTTCTATTATGGTTGGAGCTGCTCCTTCTTTGAGGAATTTTAGCCGAATCCAGCACTGAACTGGGAGAGATTCTGGAAGCTGTCCTTTGTCAAATATTAGCTGTACATTTTTTATAATTCTCTGGAACATAATAAAATTTCATTGGAAGCGCTTATATATAGCGCTGCTATAATATTACAGTGACTCTGGCCACTCCCCTTTGCTGCGTGCGGTGTATGTGCGTAACCTGAAGGGATTGTGATCCCGGATGTATTTTTTTGTAGTGCCCAAACTTAGTTTGCTGTAGGCTTTGCTAAGCTAACTCTGTAAAAGCTAATGTCTCCCTTTGCATTGCACTTTCAGTGTATACCATTCAGAGATGTTGTTTATGTTCACACAGCTACATTACACATCAACTAAAGTTTAAAATATGATATCGTAGTGGACCACCCCTTTAAAACGTCATGAATGAAAAAATGCCTGACTAAAATGGAAAAAAATGGTGGCCTCAGAATTAATGTGCTTATGTAACTTTAATATGACAATTTAAATATTTAAGTATTTTGGAATTACTGGAGTTTATTGTTTTACCAGTTGTTTATTAATTAATATGTTAAATTGCCTACTGTTATAAACCAGGTAACTAGATCAGGTCAAATAAACAGTGTGTGATTTGTGCACACAATACAACCAGTACTATTGATTTAGCTGCTAATCTAAGCAAGCATTTGTGTGTTGTTTTTTTCAGACTCCCTGATGGGGGCACCCCTAAACTGAGCAGAAGGTACTGGTCACTGCTTCTGTCAATCACTCACGTCACTCTATATACACTCTGTCCTAACCAGAAGAGACTTGATAAAGCCACAGTCGATAAAAGCTATTTATTTCCTTCCTAACCAGCTGTGATGAGAACATTTCCTCTATCGCCTGTGCTTTCTATTTTGTGCCAGGTTATAAAATCTTGAATGTCCAAAGTAGTGACCCATATAAATGTATAATAAACATCAAATATTGTCTAATTGGCTCAGATAAGTTTTTTCTTGCTTAACACCTGGTTAAAATACAGCATTAAGCTCAATTTTTTTAAGGAAACATTATGCAGCAAGTCTCATATTTAAATAGAGTTACACATTACGATTAATGAGAGCGTTAATCTATGTAGCATCTCCTCCCTCACAGGTTTGAGGATCTGCAGAGTGAGGATGATCAGGGGAGTGATGGAGATCCTCCAAACTGGCAGCAGCTGGTCAGGCGTGATGTTTTAGCAGGCCTGACACCCCACGAGATCAAGAGACAAGAAGTCATTAATGGTACAGTCTTGTTCACCTTTCACTACGTGAATCACAACACTGGCTCATGATAAAGATGTGCCTGTGGCAGCATTTTTTACACGTTTCATGGCAGTGCAACAGTAAAATGTACAGCAGTCATAGCTTTTTGGAGTTTTGCGAAAATGTTGGTTAAGACACATTTTGGGTTGGTTGAATCAAGACAAGTACTCTTTTGATTTGTAGGTTTAATGTGCGCAATGCATTTGACTAGATTTTTGGTTTTCATTGATCAGATTTTAAGTATTTTGAAATGTAACTGGTTGATAAACCAGCAACATTATCACAATATAATTCTGTCAATAATTTTCCCGATTTCGTTCCAAACTCCTGAGACTTTTGTTCATCTTCAGAACACAAATTAAGATATTTCAGGTGAAATCTGAGAGCTCCCTCATCCTCCATAGACAGCAAGTCTCCCAACTCATTCAGAAAACCATCTCAAAACAGACCATATGCGTTCAGTGGTTCAATCAGAATGTTATGAATCTTTGAGAATACTTTTGTGTGCACATAAAACAAAAATAAGGACTTTATTCTACAGTTTCATCTCCTTCGTGTCAGTAGTTACATTTCTGTCTACCTATTTTTATATGATAAGAATCGTTATTTATTCCATAAGAAAAGATGCGCATAAACAAAGATGGAAAGACTTTTGCCGAACAAATTCCAGTATGGGCATTAAAAAAGTCATGTGATTTTGTTATAAGAGATCATGTGATGATAAAAATGTGTGTGAATGGACAAACCAGCTGGCTGAGCACACTGCAAAACATCTGAAATGTTGTTTTGGTCATTCTAAAAGCCTTAACCATTTCAGTATTAGTGTTATTATATTATTAATTACCTTCAGAATAGTCAAGAGCATCTGCGCTCTGCGTCTTTAAACTCTTTAAACGCCACCACACGCTAATTGCGTGTCGGCATCGTCTTCTGAGGCTCAAGTCATTTATTAAATAAGGAAAATATTCACTCAGCTTCTACCGCAGCTAATTCCGTTTTTACTGTTGAAATTTTAAATAAGTTAAATAAGGAAGTGACGATTTTGTTCTCTTTGACTCATTGGATGGAAACGCTGCTTTATTCGCATGTCTTTTATGTGATATTCCAGCTTTACACAAAGTTAATTCGCATTTAGATGGAAACATAGCTAGTGCAGGTGCACATTTACAAGATTTTGTCAATGTTTGTTCTGAAGAGGAACAAAAGTATCAGTAGTTTGGAACGGCATGAGGGTTAGTAATGATTTCTGGGTTAACTAACCCTTTAATACATGTTTGATATATGGCATAATGCATATACTTCAATAAACGGCGCTACTCATTTGTGCCATATAGGCTATTTATGTGTTCTCAGACTCTCAGATGGGTTTCGAATAGATCATGTGAGCAGCTCCAAAGACAAGAAGTTGAATTAAATGAGAACACAAAATGTATTTGTGATTTTAGTTTAAATCTAGGTGAAACAAACATAAGAAACCCTGAAACCATGAACAAGACACGGAGACTTACTGATTTCACAGATTCACTGTGGTAAGAGTAACTGCTCCATGTTATTATGGCCGAATTGGGAGGTCATGTTATTCATATTTCTATTTGTTTATAAATGTAGATATGTTTTAAAGGAATAATAGTCATCTGGTTAAAGGGGGTAGTTCACCCAAAAATAAAAATGTGCTCAATATTTACTCTAAATCTTTGAGTTCTGTTGAACACTGAAGAAGACATTTTGAAGAAAGCTGAAAACCTGCAACAGTACACTCTCAGAAAAAATTGTACAATTTTTATGGAACAGAATTGTACCTTAAGACTAAGAAACTAATTTGTACCATTGCAGTTTGTACCTTCAAACACATGATTTGACCATGGGAAACTACCTTAATATTCCTTTGGTTTTTAAAACCTGCAGATACCATATTGTACCTTCATCAAGGTACAAATCTGATTTATGACGGCACAACTACAGTGTCAAATGTGTTCCTTCAAGAACTATTTAAAGGCATTTTGCTGTATTCAATGTGTCTATTTATTTTCAGTAAATATAAAAAATCAAATACATTTTAAACAATGTTTATAAAAAGTTTCTTGTTGTTTAAATGCACCTTTTCCATTTACAATAAAGAATAAAAAATACTTTTAGCACAAATCAAAAGATCTATTTTTTGCTGAACATTTCACAACACTTCACAAAAATGTTACAGAAATTCATTCTCCCATATACAATATAAAGCTTTTTTCTCCAAATTTCACACAATAACTCCAAATTTTCACACAAAGTCTTAACTTTAAAGTCATGGAAATTTGACATTTATCATGCTAATTATCAGCATCAACTGATACAAAAAAGTAAACATTTTGTATAAAATGTTGGAGGTGTGAGATTTTTTCGAGACGTTGTGGTAAAATTTTGTTTTGGTTAGTTTATTATTCATCCAGTGCTTTGTATCCCCCTAAATCCCTGTCTGTCTTATTCTCTCAGAGCTGTTCTACACGGAGCGAGCTCACGTTCGCATGCTGAAGGTCCTAGACAAGGTCTTCTACCAGAAACTCACTCAAGAGAACATACTGCCCCCTGCTGACGTCAAGTACATATTCACCAACCTGGAGGAAATCATCCAACTCCACGGTATGCTTTTTTTTCTCTTTAAACAAACATTTATACAAATAATCCAAGCCAAACACTTCATCTGCTCTTTTAAATTTCAGTGAGAATTGTGGATCAAATGACAGCCATTCGCAAGAAGAACGAGACATCTGTAATTGACCACATAGGAGACGAGTTGTTGTCTTGGGTAAGGGCTCGTGTTTTTCTGGTAAGATGTGGTGGGCCCTGTCTGGGTGATGAGACTCCCACTCACCCATGTATCCTCTGGCTTGTTGTTTTCTAGTTCAGCAGTGGAGAGGAGGAGAAGATCAAGCAAGCAGTGGGCACTTTCTGCAGTAACCAGCCTTTCGCCCTGGAGCTCATCAAATCCCGACAGAAGAAGGACCAGCGTTTCTCTTCCTTCATGCAGGTGGGTTGAGACTCCTTGCTGGCCATAGCTGCAGTTTAATTCTATAATATGATGGTTTTTTTTTATGAGGAGCTATTTCTGTCATTTAATATTACAGTTAATTATTCCAATATTATGTTATTAGATTTTACAAAATATTATATTTAAATATAAAATATAATTAAATATTACAAAATATTTATAATATTGTTTGTTTGCTTTTGTTTATAGAGCGCATTTAAAAATAACAGATGTTTACCAAAGTGCTTTACAAAATGACCAACATACAAAATCTATACTATATATATATATATATATATATATATATATATATATATATATATATATAAAGAATGCCACTTGCTGGTTCAAAAAGAAAATTTATTAATATTAACTTTTTAGATACAAACGCGTACATGCACAATATTTGACTTTTTTTTTTTTTTCAAGAGTAGGCCTGATAGTATATGCAGTCATGGATGTGTTTTGACCGCTAATATGCCAGTGGTTGACACCTTTACCAATTTCAAAATGCTTTTTTGATGCTAAATTAGTTTATACAGTTATTCCTTATGCCGATTTAAAAAAAAAACTTCAGTAGGCCTAGGCTAATATATAAAGAATCTTACTATAATAAGAAAAGCTTCTCTAAATGTAGAACCAAATACATTGATATGCATGCAAATATATGATGAATACTCTTGACACATGAAAGTGTAAAGCCTGCAGCTTACAACAAATATGGAAACCGTTTACAACGAATTTGATGTAATTTTGCTCACATGGATAATTGAATATTAATCAGATGATGTCATTACACTGCTGTGCCGTCAGCCAATCGTTGCACTGCTGATCATGATTTCGTGGATCGATAGATATGTCCTTCACAACACAGGCAGCGATCTCAGATCAGTTCATCCAGACATTTTAATCTGATTCGCGAACTTGTTTGAAGAACCAAATTAGCCAGAGATCAGTTATCAAGATTAAAAGATCTAGGATCTGTCAAATCATCTCAGATCATTTAAGCAAGGTAGGAATAACGGACCTCTTATATGTAAAGGCAGATTATTCCACAGACAAGGGGCTGTGACAGAAAAAGCCCTGTCACCTCTTGATTTTAACCATGATTTGGGAACAACTAGCTGAAACTGGTTTTCTGACCTGATTTGCCTTAATGAAGTGTGCCAGTGAAGAAGCTCACCAATGTAAGTAGCTGCCAGATCATTCAAACCTTTAAAAACAAATAAAAATAACTTGTATTGAATCCTAAATTGGACTGGGAGTCAGTAAAGGGATGATAAAACTGGTGAGATACTACAAAATATTTTTGTCCCAGTTAAAAGCCTTGCAGCTGCATTTTGAACCATACAATTGAAGCCTGCAAAACTCCTGAATACAGAGTTGCAATAGTCCAATCTGGACATAATAAAAACATTGATCATGGTTTCCAACTCCCTAAAAGAGAGAAAAGGCTTCAATTTGGCAATGTTGCTTAATTGATAGAAACCACTTTTGTATTGTAACCACAATACAGAAACCACTGTATTTATTTGCTGGTCAAACTTTAATTTTATTATTATAAACAACTTATATTACTTATAGAAAATGCATTGCAAATCATCTGTTAATTGCAGTTTTTGCTTGTTTGTACATTCGTTTATATATATATATATATATATATATATATATATATATATATATATATATATATATATATATATAAACGAATGTACAAACAAGCAAAAACTGCAATTAACAGATGATTTGCAATGCATTTTCTATAAGTAATATAAGTTGATTCATTCACACACCTTGCTGACGGATCACAATATTGTGGTTTGCAGAGGATTACTTTCTGCACTTGAGCGAAGGATAAAATCCACACCGAAGTGTATTATTCATGATGTTGGAGACTCTTGATAACAAGGAAATATGCAAAAGATTAGGGAGGATTTTGTTGTGGATTTGCTTGTACTGCTGTCCTCAATTTCTTGTTTGATGATCTCTGCATCATTTGCAGGAGGCTGAAAGCAATCGACTGTGTCGGCGACTACAGCTAAAGGACATCATCCCTGCAGAGATGCAGAGGTTCACCAAATACCCATTATTAATGGACAACATTGCCAAATACACAGGTATCTTTCTTCTTTAAGCAGACAAGCTTCCATTAGTCTCTATTAATGTTTTTGGCTTTGTTTACACATAGTTTTAAAGGGATAGTTCACCAAAAACTGAACATCCTGTCATCATTTACTCACCCTTTACTGGTTTCAAACCTTTTTGACTTTCTTTGAACACAAAAAAGGATATTTTGAAGAATGCTGAAAACCTGTAACCATCGACTTTCGTTTTTCCTTTTTTGGAAGTCAATGGTTGCTAATTTTCCATTCTCTTTAAAAAAATATTATTTTGACTTTATCAGAATAAAGAAACTTAAAAAGGAAGCACTTGAAGGTAAGTAAATTGTCATTTTTTGAGTAAGCGGTCCCTTTAATGTAACTCTAAAGAGAGGTGTAAATGGGGTCTTCTATGAGTTTGTCCACTTGACTACAGATTTAGTTGAAAACTCTTTAAATCGGTTTGCTTTCACAGTGTAAGCACTTATATGGTTGAATGCATTCAAAAAGCCACAAAACACAAGCCATTCTCAGTCTACTGACTTAACATGTGATTATAATGAGATTTGGTGGGAGAAATAAACTTTGTTGCATTGTACCAAAACAAATGGATTATCATCAAAATTGGAGTTACCACCTACATCCTTTTCATTCACTTCATTTCCCACTCACTTGTAAGCGAATAACACTGGTTTGTTGATTCAAGAGTACTTGTGTGTCATACAAATAAGGGAGTGAATACGAACAATACAAATAAGAACGAAAATTAAATTAATGAGTCTCATCAAATACCAAGCACAAGTGGAGCAGTATTGAATGTTGATACTAAATGGAAAAGGGGAGTTTGAACTTGATTTACATTAAAATAAAATTAAATAAAGACATACTCTATGCAGTATTAATCTATGTTCAAGATTAACACTGTGTTTACTAACAGGTGTGATTCCTGTTATCCTGTGCGCTTAACAGGTGTTTTCCTCTCCACTAACGCTTGTTTTCTGTCATTTTTCTGTAACCAGAGAAAGGTTGTCGGTCCTAACATTAGTGATTGACAGCAGAAAAATTATTTGTGACATTTTCACCTCATGCCGGAGGTATGTAAGTGATGTGACAGACAACTAGTTCCGGGCTGAATCAGCTAAACACACTTAAAATTCAGTTTTGAGTCCTGAAAAATGCTCACGTCCAGTTTTGAATGAAGCGAGTGTTATATTTGAAATGAATGTAGTGTTTATTAATAGTTATTTGGATTGATTTAATTTTCAAAATGTACTTTTATTTTGTATTTTTATCATTGTTTTTTATATTTAAATATATCAATATAGTTTTTATTAATTATTATATTCATTATTATTTTAGTTTCAGTTATTTTAGTTGAAAGTAAATTTAAAAACTAGTAATATTTTAAATAATATTTCCTTAAAATATTCGACAGACCTCAATGTCCCTCTCGTGGTCTCTACAGCACAATGTGGGCTTCTCGAAAGCATTTTCTGGCTGGACACCAACCATTAGTAAATTAGAGCAATGCTCTTAAATCCCCATTATTATTCCGAGATGTTCCGAGGGAGGAGCTGCACATTATTTGGCAGTCGTGCTAAATTGTGGCTCTCTTGGCATTGTCAGAGGAAGGCAATAAATGTAAAGTATAACTAGCGATTAAGGAGGAGGTGATTCTCCTCATATTCATCTGAGCTTGGCAATAGTGGACACTGGAGGGAATGGCGGGCACCCAGCCGGCCCGGGTGTTCTTAAAGAGTTGATTAGTCTCTTCTTGAAACGTGTTTGGTCTGTATCTTCCTCCAACAGATGAGTCAGAGGAGAAAGACAAAGTGAGACGAGCAGCAGAATGCTGTCGACAGATTCTCAACCACGTCAATCAGTCGGTGAAGGAGTCCGAGAATAAACAGGTAAGCAGTGCAACTCCATCCAGAGTTTATAGCCTCAGGTCAGCTAAGCTTAAAGAAATGACTGGAGAAGCAGACTTAATGCATCCTCTTGCGTCAGCTATGAGCACTGCTCTTGGAGGACAAACCGATATGATCCAACCTTCTGTAAAGTCCAGAAGATCAAGAATATTATTTAAGATGTCTAAATTCAGTGTTATATGAGGCAAGCTAGAAAATCTCCTCTTTTCCAGTGTCTGCAGTGTATTTTGTGCAAGACTAAAGCTTTGCAGTTTTTGAGGGATGTCTAAATTCAGTGTTATATGAGACAAGCTAGCAAAATCTCATCTTTTCCAGTGTCTGCAGTGTATTTTATGCAAGATTAAAGCTTTACAGTTTTTGGGGATGTCTAAATTCAGTGTTATAAGGGGCCAGTTAGCAAAATCTCATCTTTCCAGCGTCTGCAGTGTATTTTGTGCAAGATTAAAGCTTTACAGTTTTTGAGGAGGTCTAAATTTGATGTTATATGAGGCAAGCTAGCAAAATCTCATAGTTGCCTGCCTCTAAAGTGTATTTTGCACAAGACTAAAGCTTTACAGTTTTGTGGGGGATGTCTAAATTCAGTGTTATATGAGGCAAGCTAGCAAAATCTCATCTTTCCCAGTTTCTGCAGTGTAATTTGTGCAAGACTAAAGCTTTACAGTTTTTGAGGGATGTCTAAATTCAGTGTTATATGAGGCAAACTAGCAAAATCTTACATTTTCCAGCGTCTGCAGTGTATTTTGCACAAGACTAAAGCTTTACAGTTTTTGAGGGATGTCTAAATTCAGTGTTATATGAGGCAAGCTAGCAAAATCTCACCTTTTCCAGCGTCTGCAGTGTATTTTGTGCAAGATTAAAGCTTTACAGTTTTGGGGGGTGTCTAAATTCAGTGTTATAAGGGGCAAGTTAGCAAAATCCCATCTTTTCCAGCGTCTGCAGTGTATTTTGTGCAAGATTAAAGCTTTACAGTTTTTGGGGATGTCTAAATTCAGTGTTATAAGGGGCAAGTTAGCAAAATCCCATCTTTTCCAGCATCTGCAGTGTATTTTGTGCAAGACTAAAGCTTTACAGTTTTTGGGGATGTCTAAATTCAGTGTTATAAGGGGCAAGTTAGCAAAATCTCATCTTTTCCAGCGTCTGCAGTGTATTTTGCACAAGATTAAAGCTTTACAGTTTTGGGGGGTGTCTAAATTCAGTGTTATAAGGGGCAAGTTAGCAAAATCCCATCTTTTCCAGCGTCTGCAGTGTATTTTGTGCAAGATTAAAGCTTTACAGTTTTTGAGGAGGTCTAAATTTGATGTTATATGAGGCAAGCTAGCAAAATCTCATAGTTGCCAGCCTCTAAAGTGTATTTTGCACAAGACTAAATCTTTACAGTTTTGTGGGGGATGTCTAAATTCAGTGTTATATGAGGCAAGCTAGCAAAATCTCACCTTTTCCAGCGTCTGCAGTGTATTTTGTGCAAGACTAAAGCTTTACAGTTTTTGGGGATGTCTAAATTCAGTGTTATATGAGGCAAGCTAGCAAAATCTCACATTTTCCAGCGTCTGCAGTGTATTTTGCACAAGACTAAAGCTTTACAGTTTTTGAGGGATGTCTAAATTCAGTGTTATATGAGGCAAGCTAGCAAAATCTCACCTTTTCCAGCGTCTGCAGTGTATTTTGTGCAAGATTAAAGCTTTACAGTTTTTGAGGGGTGTCTAAATTCAATGTTATATGAGGCAAGCTAGCAAAATCTCACCTTTTCCAGCGTCTGCAGTGTATTTTGTGCAAGATTAAAGCTTTACAGTTTTTGGGGATGTCTAAATTCAGTGTTATAAGGGGCAAGTTAGCAAAATCCCATCTTTTCCAGCATCTGCAGTGTATTTTGTGCAAGACTAAAGCTTTACAGTTTTGGGGGGTGTCTAAATTCAGTGTTATAAGAGGCAAGCTAGCAAAATCTCATCTTTCCCAGCATCTAAAGTGTAGTTTGCACAAGACTAAAGCTTTACAGTTTTTTGGGGGGTCTCTAAAGTTAATGTTATATGAGGCAAGCTAGCAAAATCTCATCTTTTCCAGGGTCTACAGTGTGTTGTGTACAAGATTAAAGCTTTACAGTATTTGGGGGTGTCTAAAATCAGTGTTTTAAGAGGTTGGCTAAGGTTAATGCATTCTGTTGCATGAATATCTATATTTGTTGAATTTCCACAGAGACTGGAAGACTACCAGAGACGGCTGGACCTCTCTTGCCTCAAGCAGAGCGAGAACCCAATGATCTCGGAGTTCAAGGTTAGTGTTAATGTTAGTGTTAGTGTAGGAGTTCGTCTAGGAGTTTTCCTGGAGAACTGAATTTCAGAAGCAGTAAGAAAAGGTTTTTTAAAGTCATGAAAAAAGATGAACATCAGTCACATTTTATGCTGTGACTTCATTTTTAAGTAGACAACATTTTGAAGAGCACGTTTTGTTGTAGTATTTATTTTGAGGTATAAAAAAATAAAGGTTTTCTTCAATATATGATGAGTTAACCGTAATAACACTGGACTGTAACAGCCTAAATTTACCCAAAAGTTCTCGTATGTGGCTTTCACAATGTTGTAACTATAATCTTGATGTTGGTGACATTTAATATCCTGCATCAGGTTTGAAAAGCAAGTTTTAATTAGGCTTTGTGTGAACAAAACTTGTGAGTCCTTTCTAGTAACCACTAGGATATTTCTCATTTATTTATTGTCAAGCAGAACCTAGATCTCACTAAACGAAAGATGGTCCACGAGGGTCCTCTGTCCTGGAAGATAAACAAAGACAAAACAATTGGTAAGCCACTGCTTTCAGTTTTTCCCTTCTGAGCTGCTTTTGTTGATGGTATAATCACAATGCAGTGTTTTTTGTTGCAGAGTTGTATACGTTACTCCTGGAAGATATTCTGGTGCTGCTGCAGAAGCAGGACGAGCGTCTCATTCTCAGGTGTCACAGTAAGAACCTCGCAGGAACAGCTGAGACCAAACACATCTTCAGCCCCATCATCAAGCTCAGCACTGTGCTGGTGCGCTCCGTGGCCACAGGTCAGTGTCTGACAAACATGCAAGCACTATTGTATTGAACATGTCTCCATTTTTCTCAGAAAACGTATTCATAAAGGTGCTGTTGACTTGAAATTTTCACCAGGTATCAGTAACAACTGAAGTAATCCATCGATACGAAAGAAAACTAAACAAATTAGTTTAGAAATTAAGTTATGTGTAGTAAAATGAAATGGCACTGGGAAAAAGTATTGAATACATAAAGAAAGGGAGGTGAAAAAGCCATGGAAAGCCCAGACAGCAGCTGAAATCTCAGCTAGTTGGAAAGTAACCCTGTGCTTCGTCAGTGTAAAATTAATATTAACTACTTCAATCTTAACCCCTACATTACCAGATGATGAAGATGTAACCAGGGTGGACATGTCAGCAGACAATCATTCAAAACACAGCCAAGGAAACTCATAACTTATTTCAGAGAAAGAAAATAAAGCTGTCGAATGGCTCAGGCAATCACCTGACTTGAATTCAATAGAAAATAAGAACTTAAGATCGGATTTGATTGAAGAGGCTCACAGAATTATCAAGATTTTTAAACTCAAGTATTGGAAAAAAACACCCCAGCTATGCATGTGACTGCATACGAGAGGCATCTTGAATCTGTCATTACTAAAAATACAGCCTGTATAAGACCTTTTATACAATATATTAAATAAATTTCAGTAGTACAGTTCTTCCCCTTTTGTCATTCCATTGTTATTACACATTTTTTTATGATCTGTTTTATTTGTATGTTTGGATTGTTTGGGTTTTCACCAAAATCTCAGTCAATATCACGTCAACAGTTCCTTTAGAAATATATTTACCATGAAAAATCAGGACACGTTTAAGATTTTATTTACCCACAGTATATTTCAGGAATGAATCCATAACAGTTTCCTTGATTTCCCCAAACAGATAATAAATCATTCTTTGTGATCTCCATGTCCAAAAACGGAGCTCAGATTTATGAGCTGATGGCCCAGACAGTGTCTGAGCAGAGGATGTAAGTTTTGGCCACTACTTTCATTTTCATGATTCTGCAGGACTTGACTCTCTTATAATAGAGCTGAGTTTATTCTCTGTCTTTACTATCAGGTGGCAACGGCAGATCACTCAGAGGGCAGAAGTTATGAACGCCAAACCTCACAGTGTCATTCCTTTGCCTCAACATGAGTGAGTTCCTTTACACTTACAAATAAAACCATCTTAGTTGAGCAAGCCCAGTTAACACCGCGAGATTGGGTCTTTCCAAGGTTTCGTTTGCACCTAGTATTTAGATGCATATTCTGATGAGAGGACGATGATGATGAATACAGGTGTAAACAGAGGCTAAAATGTTTTGAGCGGGTCTTCAATAGGTTGCTGAAAACTCATTCAATAAGATTTTTTAAAGTCTTAATGCTCATGTGGTGGATTGAGTTTAAACATCCACTAAAGATCAGATGCATTACTAACAGAACATATGATGGTCCTAGGATAAACGGGGTATTCATACTTTGCTACATTGTACCATTGTATTCAAATCCTATTCATTTGATTTGTTTCTCTTTTGCTCATTCCTAAGCCATGTAGCATTGGTTTGTTGTGCTAATTCATCTCACTTGACCTTATATTGTCAGGAAATGCATGGTAATACTAGGGGTACAGGGGGACAAAATAGAAAGAAAAAAAAAATATTCAGGATGGATGTATCAAATAGATCAAAAGCGACAGTAATATTGTAGATTCGTTTTCAATTTCAAATAAATACTGTTCTTTTGAATAGCTAAAAACCTTGGTTTAGTAGTTGGGCTGTGCAATTTGGGGAAATATTAATAATTTTTTTAACATGTATTGTGATTTTGATTTGATTTGTCATTTAATTTTGTAGTCACGCTTTAGCTCAATATTCTGTATTGCAGATAAGTGTTAGTTAAAAAGGTACTAAAAAGATATTAACTTACGCCAACGTTTATTCAAATTTGTTATGGCGTTATGAGTTATGGCGTTAGAGCAATTCTAACGATCTAATTCTAACCTTTCTAATCAAAAGGATAAAAGATGGTTTATTATAAAACAAAAATTATTGATTTTATTTTATTTAACATTTTTTGCATTTATGAGGAAACTGCTTTGTTATGGATGCAAGATCTCTGCATTATGGATGTGACAGATGTGAAATTGGCATTTGTGTGACTTTGTCAATGATTGCAAACAAGTATATTCGTTTTTACCAAAGACATTTTTTTGTATTTTTGCAGTACTGTAAAATACAAGCCTACTCAAAAAACTTAGAAAGGATTTTGCTATTTTGGTGAAAACTAAATATTTTTTCATGGCAAGCTTGACATTTGCATGGAATTACTCGTTCGTTATCTCCTGGTGCCTTCGTGATCTTTTTTCATATGGTGTAACAGCTGCAAACAACTCTGAAATTGTACGTTAATGTTGCTAGCTACTAGATTGAATGTCACTAGCTATAATTTTAGTTGACTTTTTAGCAAGAGACTCCTCATAAAGCTGCCTGTGGTGCTTTTTTTAGGTGCTGGTTGTTGTATTTCATCATGCTGTGGCAACAATTCTGCGACAGCTTTTACAAATGACCTGTTATTGTTCAGTGTCTGTGACTTTGAAACCAAAATATTCCCATATTACCGACATTCTGTTTTTTTTTTAATAAGAATTTGTCTGTTAATGCTTGTGAAGCGGCAGACGCCATCATCCCCGTTTGTTTGTTTGTTTGTTTTATTGTGGGTTTTTCGAATAATGGTTGCACATTTCTGATTGGGCAGAACAAAATTGTGCTTACTCAATTGGCTAGTAAGACTGTCACACACAGACGGCAGTCACGCATTAGCTCTGGGTGGGGAAAATTATAGATTACATATTTCGTATCAGCCTCCTGCGATTAACTAATCGCAATGTTTCAAATTGTGATTCGATTTCGATTACTCACACCACTATTTGGTAGTATTTTGCCATTTTTGCATATTTGAATAATAATTGTAGTAATATGTAGCAATAATAACTGTAAGTGGTATTACCCTCAATAATTTTTTTGGTCACAATCTTTCTTCCAAAGCTTAATGGTATAATCAAAAGTGCCCTTTCAAAATACTGCAGATACGTTTCGCCTCCCATTTTGTGAATATTGTGATATTGAACATACTATTTTTACACACCATTTATTTAATGCACCTGCTGTATGAAAATATGCATATTTGGATGCAGAAAAGCTCTTCACTAACATAATTGTTGCCTTGGGGAAAAAAAGCGGCTGTCAATTGTGCGGTAGCTTAACTTGGGTCTTTTTTATCATATTAAAAAATTCTAGATACAAACTTGTCTGAAGTTATGGTACTTTTTCAAAAATTATTCAAATGTTTTATTATTATTGAACTCTTTACATTATTATAGTCAAAGTTGGTCATATATAACAGTTTTTGGGACAACATTATATAATCTCTTCATAAAAGCCATTTGAAAAGTAGCAAATATGAAGGCATGAGCTTATATAACTGTTCATCTGTGTTCTAGTGGCGACAGAGACGGTGTGGAGTTAAGCAAGTTCAGCAAAGGCTCTGATCGGATCTCCACAGGAAGCATCCAGTCCGCAGGTAGCTGTGCATGTACAAACGCTCCTCTGATTGTGAAAGTGTTGATTGCTGCCGTACTCAAGTCGAGCCTTCATCATCTGTCCTCAGAGAAAGACGGTGAATTTTCGCCCTCAGCAGCCCTGCGGGACTGTGTGCCCGACACCAACCCTGGGGAAGAGGACCAGGTCCCGAGAGCTGGCAGAGACGCTTCCTATCAGGACTCTGAACTTTTGAACGGCAGGGAAACAGACTCTCTATCCTGTTCATCTAAAGCTGACGAGGCCCTGAAAACCTGTAAGTCTTTGGTAGATTTTGATACTATTGCTTTCATGTGGTGTTTCATCTCTGGCAGCTTCAAATGATAAATTCAAAATGACAATCTGCATAATAAATTGGCAGAAAGCATGATTTGAGGCTAGTGCGGCCATTTGTTTTGGCTTTTTCTCAGCACTGGGTGGCAGTTGTCTGTGTGCCTGCCAACTCAAGAAAATGACAATTCAGCCTCTATTGATTAAAAAACAAAAGAACACTCCAGAAAAGATTTGTTTGTTTTCCAAGTGCCTTTTAATTAGTTTAGTATCTAACAATACAAGAGCTTGGGTACTTCTGCTTCCTAATGGAATTCACTTCTGTTGAAAACAACAAATATGTGAACTTAGGATCAGTCTGCTTTTTTGTAAACCTTTTTGCATTTGGTGTAATGGGTCTTTGGGTATCTATAGCCAACACTGGTAATGGAAAGATTAACTTGAGCAGATACTATACTGATTCACATATACAGTAGTCAATAATTGAAGTGCATCAAACATTTTAACACAAGAACGCATGTTGTTTAGTTTTTGGACAACTTTGATTAAAGGTTTTGATCCACTTCAAATGTAGTCATATTCTTGTGTAGTTAAATCAGACACTCATGTATACACTCATCGGCCACTTTATTAGGTACATCTTATTAGTACTGGGTTGGACGCCCTTTTGCCTTCAGAACTGCTTTAGTCGTTCATGGCATAGATTCAACAAGGTATTGGAAATATTCATCAAAGATCTTGGTCCATATTGACAAGATAGCATCATGCAGTTGCTGCAGATTTGTCGGCTGCACATCCATGATGCAAATTTCCCGTTTCACCATATCCCAAATGTGCTCTATTGGATTGAGTTCTGGTGACTGTGGAAGCCATTTGAGCACATTGAACTCATTGTCATGGTCAAGAAACCAGCCTGAGATGATTCGTGCTTTATGACATGGTGCGTTATCCTGCTGGAAGTAGCCATCAGAAGATGGGTACACTGTGGTTATAAAGGGATGGACATGGTCAGCAACAATACTCAGGTAGCATTAACATGATGCTCAATTGGTACTAATGGGCCCAAAGTGTGCCAAGAAAATATCCCCCACACCATTACACCACCACCAGCCTGAACCATGGATACAAGACAGGATAGATCCATGTGTTCATGATGTTGACGCCAAATTCGGACCCTACCATTCGAATGTCGCAGCAGAAATCGAGACTCATCAGACTAGGCAATGTTTTTCCAATCTTCTATTGTCCAATTTTGGTGAGCCTGTGTGAATTGTAGCCTCAGTTTCCTGTTCTTAGCAGACAGGAGTGGCACCCGATGTGGTCTTCTGCTGCTATAGCCCATCAGCCTCAAGGTTCGATGTGTTGTGTGTTCAAAGAGGCTTTTCTGCATACCTCGGTTGTAACGTGTGGTTATTTGAGTTACTGTTGCCTTTCTATCAGCTCAAACCAGCCTGTCCATTCTCCTCTGACCTCTGGCATCAACAAGGCATTTGGGCCCACAGAACTGCGCTCACTGAATATTTTCTCTGTAAACCCTAAAGATGGTGGGGCATGACAATTCCAGCAGATCAGCAGTTTCTGAAATGCACAGACCAGCTCGTCTGGCACCAACAACCATGCCACGTTCAAAGTCACTTAAATCACCTTTCTACTCCATTCTGATGCTCAGTTTGAACTGCAGCAGATCGTCTTGACCATGTCTACATGCCTAAATGCATGGAGTTGCTACCATGTGATTGGCCGATTAGAAATTTGCGTTAACGAGCAGTTGGATAGGTGTACCTAATACAGTGGCCAGTGAGTGTATACAGTTGGAATTTTTGTGTGGAGTTTGCATGTTCTCCCTGTGTTTTCGTGGGTTTCATCAAGGCGCTCTGGTTTCCCCAATAGTTCAAAGACATGCGCTTTAGGTTTGAAGTGTGTGTGTGAATTCAAGAGTGTATGGGTGTTTTCCAGTACTGGGTTTTGGCTGGAAGGGCATCCGCTGCGTAAAACATGCTGGAATAGTTGGCGGTTTGTTCCGCTGTGGTTACTTTTGATAAATTAGGTTAAGACTAAGCCGAAGTTAAATAAATTAATGAATTTGTGACTTATTACTTGGAACACTTTTAGGTTACATTGTTACAGCCCGTTTAGACATCCTGTTGATTCCAACTCAACCTTGTAAACTTGAGTGTGTTCACACTGGGGAGATTTGGTGCGATTAAAATAAAGTGTGGTGTGATTGGTCTGTTAGTGCGGTTCATTTGAATAAAAGTAAATGCTACCATCAAACCCAAACAAGAGAATTGATGCCGGTGAAAAGATGGCTCTCAATATCGTATTTGGCTTGTGTGTTGTGTCATCAGTGTCTTTGTGTAAGGTTGTTTTAAGGTGTGTGTACATGTGTTTTTCAGTGGCAGCGCTGAAGCAGGTGCTGCTGACTCAGCTGATGGCTCAGGATGAGGGTGAGCGATTGGGCCGATCGGCCGGCAGTCGTCTGCTCAGGACCACCTCTCTACGCACACCAGTGGAGCACAACTCCACCCGCACCCCTAGTCGAGCTCAGGACTACACCTCTGGCGACACAGGCTTCTATGAGTGCCCGGAGGATTATGGTGAGCGATTCACTTCTTCAAGACATAAAATTACAATATAGAGTCAAGGGGAAAACTATTAGCCCTCCTGTAAAATTTGTATTATTTTTCAAATATTTCCCAAATTCTGTTTAACAGAGAGAACATTTTTAACACATTTTAAAAAGTAAATTTGTTAACTAATTTCTAATAACTCATTTCTTTTGCCTTTGGCCTGATGACAGTAGATAATATTTTACTCCTTATTTTGCAATATACTAGTATTCAGCTTAAAGTGAAATTTAAAGACTTAAATAGGTTAATTAGATTAACTAAGCAAGTTTGACTAATTAGGTGGTTTGAAAATATTGACTTAAACACTTTTAAAATATATTAAAACTGCTTTGATTTCAGCCAAACTAAAAGAAAAAACACTTTCTCCAGAAGAAAGAAATATATTAGGAAACATTCAAAATTTCCTTGCGCTGTTAAACAGCACTTTAACCAGAAAGATAGGGTGTTGTGAGAGCACATGAGATGTGATTAACTTAATATGCATCACAGACGTAAAGACATATGCTTTAAAATATCATAAAATAGTTCTTCCTTATTTTATGAAAGAAATCACATCTGGTCACAAATAAAAATTATTTCAAGCACTCAAGCATTGTTAGGAGTTAATTTTGAGGTATGTTTGGTAAATCTCTTTGTAAACAGGCATACATGACTGCATTGTGTATGTGCTGCTGTTGTACATTGGCAGATTCCAGATTGTAGGCAAGACTAATTATCTTAACATATTTATGATGTATTTACGCAAATAATATGATCATATTTTGATATTTGAAAACCGTAAAGTTAAGGTTTACACTGTAAAGTTAAGGTAACTCTAACCATTTGAGGAAACCGATTGCAACAAACAATTTAAGTTTAGAAACTAATTCTAATGAGTGCTGTGATCTTAATCCATTTGAATAAACGAAGCAATTTGAGCACAGTAAAACCCAATAAATGTAGAGAACTCAAACCAACTGAGCACAGTAAAACCCAATAAATGAAGAATACTCAAACCAACTGAGTACTGTAAAACCCAATAAATGAATGCAACTCAAACCATTTGAGTTAAAAAACTAATCTATATGAGTACTTCATTTCAGTTGAAGTAATGAGGTATTTAATTAACTCATTACCTTCAACACTGAGTTCAAAACTCTTTTCATATGAGTAGAATTAACTTTCAGTCAATTTTGAGTTAACTACACTCATTTCATTTGATAAAGTTGACTGTTGGGTTTTACAGTGTATTAGACCATATTGCCCATCCCTATATGATAGATACAATGAAATGGTCAAATGTGAGTCCTGCTTGAGGTGAGCCCGCTGACATTAGTTGTGCTTTTCAGCAGCATACCTGGTTCTGGAAGGCTTTGGTGGCTCAGGCGAGAGCAGTACTGATGATGATTTTCAGGTTGGGAGAAAGGAGCCTAGTTTGGCCCACAGCTGCGCTGCTGACTCTGGGATCAGCCTGAAGTTCTCCTCGCCCTCCTCTGGCAGCACGTCCCGTCTCAGCAGACAGGTGCTCTCACACCTGCGCTGCCTGCAGGCCAACCTCAACCACCTCAAGGTTTCACACTTTCCACCTCACTCTGAGTTTTAGGACTTTATGATGCAGTAAAGAATTATAGCTGGGGTGCCCAAACTCGGTCCTGGAGGGCTGGTGTCCAGCATAGTTTACCAACTTCAACACACCTGCCTGGAAGTTTCTAGTATACCTAGAAATAGCTTGATTAGCTGGTTCAGATGTGTCTAATTGGGGTTGTAACTAAACTCTGCAGGAAATCGGCCCTCAAGGGCCAAGTTTGGGCACCTCTGATTTATAGCATACTCATGATTGTTTATCTATCAATGTAAAACATCACTGATTATTTTTAATGGTTTAATGAACTTTTTAAAACCAATAAGTTGATTAAAACTGTGTGTTTCTATTAGTCATTGTTATTAGTTATCTTAGTTATTATTTACCTGCAGGACACTGGCTCTCCAGGACTGAGTTTGGGCCTCCCTGAATTATAGCATACTCATGATTGTTTAGCCACCAATGTAAAACATGATGGTGATTCTTTTTGATGGGTTAATGGACTTTTTAAGACCATTAAGTTTATTAAAACTGTCTTTATATTAGTTATTTTAGTTAACTAAAACAAATATAACAATATTTTTTTGTCACTTGGAGTAAATGTTAAATGAATTAAAATATGTAAAACCTTTTTTCCTTAACCCAGCTACCAAGGAAATATTTCTCATTTTCATGTAGTTAAAGTTGATGTACAATAATAAATTAATAAATACAAAAAAAATAAAAGCTAAAATTATTAATATTATAAATATAATAGTAATAATAAATCAGGGTGTCCGCAGGGTCTTAAAATATTAAAAGTTGATAAGTCAATGTAGAGAAATTTAAGTCTTAAATGCTATTTTGCATGGTATTAAATTTCATATCATTTTTGATTATGCAATGTATGGTTGTATGCTGAAGTTTGCCTGAATTAAATCTGTGAATATCAGGATGCTGTGTAATTTATAAGATCAATAAAATCCTTCTAGATTTGACACGATGCTGCTTTGTTTACTGCAGTAACCAAGGCAACACCATTATTTCTGCAGTTCTATAGGCGCCAACCTGTTGAATTAGCTAGATTTAACAGATTTTTATTCAGTATATGAATAATGTTTTAGTTTTGGATTAGTTTCTTACATTAATATTTAGTAAATATACTGGAAGTTAAAATCTCGCCATTATCTCCGGTTGAAACCTAAAGTGGTTATAAGGTCTTAAATTGTAATGTAAAGAGTCTTAAAAAAGGTCTTCAAAGGTGTTGAATTTTACTCTCTGATTCCTGCATATACTTTGAAGATATTAGTAGTTATTATAAATGTTATTTTTTAAAAATAAATATGTTGGAGCCATAATTTGATTCAATATAATATTATTAATAGTGCTCAAATACATGTACAGTTTAGATATTTTGATATGTTTTGTTGTGTATATTCGGCTATTTGTTTGTGATGGTTTGCTCCGCCTTTATTGGACCGTTTTAAATTATATTATGAGATACGAAAGTATCTTTATTGTTTATTGTTATACTGCGTGAGAATTTTCTAAACATCTTTAACTGGAATGAAACCAGAGTCAATTTATTGCTCAAATGATTTCCTGAAAATTCTGATAGTACAAAATATTTAATTGTTTTGAATTGTTAAATTATTGTTTATGTAAAATACAATATTATATCTACAAGCTCAATAATATGAACGGTTATCCTTGAGCTTTATTCTTAAGACAGACATGTGCTGATTTGATGGATATGTTTTTTTTTGTAGGAGATGGAAACCAAGTATTATAATCTACTTCGCCAAAGGCCTGTCGGGTCAGCAGCAGAAGCAGACGAGAGCAGAGGTAACGTCCACTACTAAAGATTTCCATTCAAACCAGTTCCTGTTTCAGGATCATTCCATCATTCTGCTGTCTCCTTCCTCCCGCAGAGAAGAAATAGAGTGGCAGAAGTCGCCGGCTCCTGTGATGACGGGGGCATCTCTTCAGTCTCCGCACAAGCCTGTCTGCCTCACTGCTGAACACCTCCATCCAAAAAAAAGAGGAGGAGAATATTCTAACAAGGCTTCTCCTCTCGCTTCTGTCAGCACTCGTCAATTAGGCAAGACGGACTGTCTCTTCTCCGCCTTTACCTGTCCCGACTACATGTCCTCATTCCAGCAAACGTGGGCAGCCCAGTCTGCTAGTCCTCGCTAGACAATGGAGAACGATACCAAAATGTACAAAGCTGTGTGTCTTCAGAATATATATATACAGTATGTAACAAACAGTCGAGAATGGAGTTTTAAAAAAATAATAATGTATTGTTTTTTTTTCCTCTTTTTAAATCCTGAGATGTATTTATTTTTCTTTTAGTGTTTTTTCCATGTTTCTTGCATGCTTTTGGCTGTTGAAACTCTTTAAGCTGTCTGTAGCTGTAGGCTTCAGGATGACTGAGCAGGGCGAGTGCTTCCGAATTCAGACTTTTTCCCCTTTTTTTCTATGGAAGGCCAAATCTGTGCAGTACATAAAGAGAGTTTTTTTCTTTTTGCTGAAGGCCTCGCTCTGTTCCTCCAGCCAGCTGACATTCCTCCCAGAGCCCTGGACTCATTGGTTTTGCCCTCGAGACCCTCCTGGATGGAGCTCAGGCTCTCCTGGTCTGCAGCGAAATTATGATGACTGCAAAAAAAAAAGAGAAAGAGATAGAATTACCATCAAAATAGCAGGTGATGCAAAACTTGGAAATAAAAATGCAACGATAAAGCTTCTGTGCTGATCAGTTTGGCTTGGTTTTTGGCAGTTTTTTTTAAATGGAGGCTCTGGAGGAGTATAATGAGAACATGTGCCGGCACGTTCATGACCCAGAGTGGTAATTCAAGTAGCTTGTCAATCAAAACAGAATGTTGTTTGAAACCATAAGCTGGTGAGGTTTTCACAGCAGCTCCATAGAGAAACCACAGTGCTCACCAAAGATCATAAATGTTACTAGATAGCTCTTAAAGTAGCTGTTTTTTCTTTAAAGGAATAGTTTAAATCAAAACTGACAATTTTCTTATTTCTAATCATTTTCTTCACAAGCAAAAACAAAAAACTTTGCTGCTTGTTTTAACTACTTTTTAAAATGAGCTGAAGCAACACAATTCTTAAGTTTTTTTTTTTGGGGGGGGGGTGTAATTGTTTCATGTTCAATCTACTTACATTAGTAAAAAGCTAACTTAATAGGTTTTTGTTGGTACAACATGAAGGAATTGTGTGGAACTAGCATTTCTATAGTACTTTTACAATGTAGATTGTAGATTGCATCAATCCAGTTTTCAGAGTTAAAGTTCGGTTGAGTGTGATTTAATTTTCACTGCTGAAATCGAGGAACAAATCTTTACCAACTGACGAAAGTGAAGGAAAAAAAAAAACCTTGAGAGAGACCAGGCACAGCTGGGCATGACCACTTCTCCTCTGGCCAAACTTCCTGTGCATTGCTGCAGTCTAGACACTGGAGAATGCTGGACGTCCAGTCTCATGCTCTCCACCCCTCCATGACCGCATCAGCATCTGCTCAGGATGCGGCCTGGTCCAGGGTTATGGAGACCTCTAGAAGTCCTCTATGGTTGGCATCATCTCTTCACAGGACTTGAATCATATCAATGGCGCTGCACAATCCCTAGAGGCCCTGGGATGAGTATCCTGATGTGCAAATAGAGAACAAAGAAAACAATTAGCGTAGCTTTAAGATATTAAATATCAATGCAAAAAAAAAAAAAAAAAAAAAAACGTGTTATAAATGAAAATATTAGTTATATAAACAAAAATATAAAGCATATGAGTGTTTTTATCAGAATGTCGGGTGCATTAAGACAGAAGGCGTGTGTCCTACAGGTGGCTGTCAAGCCCACTCACCTGCATGAAGCACACTCAAGTATAAGTGTATGCTTTACTAAAAAAGATAGGTCTTTTGTTTAATTTTGAATTGAGAGAATGTGTATGAGCCTCGGACATTATCAGGAAGGCTATGAGAGGGCCCGACCTCCTTTAGTGGACTTTGCTATTCTGGGTACTACCAGAAGCCCTGAGTTCTAAGATCTTAAAGAGCGGGTTAATTTACAGCAAGACAGAAGCTTGGTTAGATAAACAGGAGCTAGATTATTTAAAGCTTTATAGGTAAGAAGTAATGTTTTATAATTAACACAGAATTTGACAGTCAGCCAGTGTAAGTAGGATAAAATTTGGGTGATATGATCAAATTTTCTAGACCTGGTAAGAACTCTGGCTGCTGCATTTTGTACTAGCTGAAGTTTGTTAATAGAGGATGCTGGGCAACCAGCAAACAGCATTACAGTAATCCAGCCTAGACGTCATAAAAGCATGGACTACCTTTTCTGCATCTGAGATGGATAGCATGCTTTGTAACTTCGAACAAACAAACATGTTTCTATAATCATATCTCAACATGCCATCATATGCAAATTTAGTCTCAAATGGAATTTGTGCTCAAAAACATAAACCCAAGGCACTTGAAAAGTAAATAAAAAGTAAAAAGCCTTTATAACTTGGCTATTCTATAAAACAGCACTTATGTGTTTTTATGCTCGATTTCATACTTTCTGGTATCTTTTAAAGACATTGCACACGTTTTTTTACGCCTTTAATTGTGAACTAACTTGTTTTTTTTTTAAGTGATGACTGATCTTTCCACTAGAGAAATCTCTCTGTCAAATGGGGTTGTGTTGATTTATTTGTGTTGAAGCTGCCAAAATTTGGATTTTATTCGGATTAGATGGAGAGATTTTTTTTTTTTTAAACCAATTTTTTTTTAGAAACTTTTATTTCCAACTTTATTTCAGTGAGACATTTGATGAAGACTATGTCGTGCCTCATGCCAGATTTCAAATCATGTGTCTGCTATTGAAGTTACTTTCTCTGCCAAAGGAGCAACAGAAGACATGGCCAAACCCAAAACATTTTACACTTTTCATTAATTAACTAATTAACTATTTTTTTTACTATAAAGAACCAGTGTAATAGAAACGTTCTATGGATGTTAAAGTTTCTTCACAGAATCAAATGCCAATAAAGAATCTTTTTTATTTGTTAAGGGTTTGCAGTAACAAAAATAAGGGCTCATGCTGGCTGAAATTCCCTGCTTTCACAAATGCTTGTTGTGATTTTTCTTTATCATGGGCAGTTGCTTTAGTCAAGATCTTCCTTAAGAGTTCAGGGTTGTATGTGATTTCAGTCACATTCTTAAGTTTACATCAACACAGGAAGTTTCTTTAGCACAAGCGCTACTAAATGGAGAGCAAAGAATGTAAGCATAATTAATGCTCTAATTATGTACTGCCTCGGAGCATGATGGGAAATTTTGTTTGCTTTTCAAGTCGTGCAAGCCTGTCTCCTCATAAAGCAGCTAAATGAGTTGTGCTTTTTGGCAAGCTTTATCGTTATTCCTCATCAAGGGTACATAAATTGGGTACAAACTAAATTGTACAGTCATCATTCACAGTTACAACGGTTTATGATCAATACTCATTTGCTTGCACCATGATTCTTTACTCGACACGCCCAGAGTGTAAATTATGCACTGACTTTCAGTGTGGCCAAACTTTAAAGGACTTGCTATGAGCTAGAGATTTGTCATTGGCAATTGACTTTTGATGTCTTTGAATATATATTTAAAAATATAAAGATAACTGTACTTGTTTGGAGGCAAAGTGGGTACTGCTGTCGCCTCACAGCAAGAAGGTCGCTGGTTCGAACCTCGGCTGGATCAATTGGCATTTCTGTGTAGAGTTTGCATGTTCTCCACGTGTTCGTGTGGGTTCCTCCGGGTGCTCCGATTTTCCCCACAGTCCAAAGACATTCGGTATTGGTGAATTGGGTAAGCTAAATTGTCTGTACTGTATGTGTGTGAATGAGAACGTATGGGTATTTCCCAGTGATAGGTTGCAGCTGGAAGGGCATCTACTGCATAAAACATGCTGGATAAGTTGGTGGTTCATTCCACTGTGGCAACCCCTGATTAATAAAGGGACTAAGCCAAAAAAAAAATGAATGAATGAATTTACTGTAAATAAACATAAATAATGTATAGGAATATGATGTTTTATAACTTTTTTTATAACTTGTTGGCTACTGATCTTCAGATAATAGTGAATAAATTAGTAAATTGGATGTTTCAACAAATGATCTTACATTGACCCTCCTAAAGACTTTTCTTAACCAGAGCCATGCGTATTAAGATAACTAAAATTAAAGTGGTGTTCATAACAGTGGAAGTAGCATTGTTTATTTATATTTTGTTTATATATGTGCTCTGGTTGTCTGCTGCTTTAATTGACGTCTAATCAGAATACTAAGTGATTAAATCAGAATAAATGAACTTAAATCTATTCAATGCTCTTACAATATTATGCGGCTGTTTTACAAAACCATTTGTCATAAAATGTAAAATCTTTTACTTTTAAAGATTTGCTTTGAAAGTTAAAAAAAACTCAATAAAACTAACTAAATTATTATAACTTAATATTAAAATACTGAGGTCAAAGCGAAAAAAATCAAGAAACTGAACTAGATTTTCAACATTATTAACTTTAATCAAACAATACGCACGCAAGCTTTGCTTAATGACGTATGTGGACGCAAATCAAATGAGCTCATACTGTTTTAACAATGGCGGCGGATATGAGCGTGTTCCTCAAAGTGGATGCAAAGCCTATAAAAGATTACGTTAATATAACTAGTACCTACTGCATACTCATGTGTCTGTTGTCTCAAACATTCTTTGCTCATAAGAGTACATTCATTTGGTAGTAGCAGGTGAATTTAAAAAGGAGACTATTGACTTCCCAGACTCCCAACGTTTGAGGCCTACAACTTTAAGCGACAGGACGTTCAACTTGACATTCAACTGATCGAAGGTGAGTTAATGAACCCACCTAAACTCTCTGAAAATAACAAAACGCGTTTCCCAACTGTGTGATGAGAATGTACAAACGTCGTTTTATGTTAAAATGAGTCAATTGTTATTGCTTGGGAACATACAACGATACATTTATCATAACACATTAAATAAAACCGTTAAAGCTCATCAATCTTATTTGTAACAGCTGTGAGTACATGTAACTTAGGTATTTAACCGCGGTACGCCACAAGTCGGCTGTATACTAGTCTTCTTTTCATTATTTTGCCTCGTCATATCGTTTGTTATTAACCTATCTCTTTTTTTTAATCAATGTGGTGAACATCCCATGATTATTAGACTAATGTTAACCTGATCTAACTTTTGTCGTTAACTGGGAAACGCAGTATTATAGACGACAACTTGTTCCCTCGGCTTCGAGAGAGTTAATCACCTCAGCTCCAAAAAAATCTAGGCTAGTAAATACATTTATTATTTTCCTATTAAGTTCCTAAAAAAGTTGTCTCTAATTAAGTATCAGTATGCTGTAAACATCAAGATTAAGAGCAGAAGTCTTGCAAATTATGTTCTCTCTGAAATTGAAATATAACCAGTGTGCGAATTATAGGCCTACATTGACGATCAGGGTGGTCAACGCTTTTGGTAATGTTAGTTTGTGTAATACATGCTTCAGTGACTCAAATGTATGTGTTTATTTAAATAAAATCTAATTTATTCATAATATTTTCAGTCTTTGTAGGATAGGCTGTTTAGTGTATTCTGACATGATTAACCATAATTTTACTTTCTTTACGACAAGTTAGTTAGGGTAGCCTAAACCATGAGTCGGCTATGTCTTCTAGTCTTTTCGGTTTTGCCTCGTCATATCGTTTATTGTTATCTTTTTTTATAGATGCAGTGAACATCTAATGATAATTAGACTAACCTGATCTAACTTTTGTCGTTATCTGGAAAATGCAGTATTATTATAGACATCATCCTGTTTCCTCAGAGATTTCATCCCCTCAACTCTAAAAATCATGGCCTAAGCTTTCCCTCTAGGGTTGTAAATACAACATTATTTTTTTAAAGATCCTAAATACGTTCTCTCTAATTAGCTAGATGCTTTAAACGTCAAGATTAAGAGCAGAATACAAATATTTTTCTGTCTGATGTTGAAATATAACCAGTATGCGTTAAACATTTTTGGTAATGTTAGTTTGTGTAATACATGCTTCAGTCACTCAAATGCATGTTTATTTAAATCACATCTAATTTATTCATAACATGTTTTAAGTTTTCAGTGTTTTGTGCGATAGGCTATTTAGTGTATTCTGACCTGATTAGCTAATTTAAATTACTAGGACAAACTGTACAAACAATGCATCTAATTTAAAGTAACTTTTAGGCAACATGTAGAAACAAACACCTAACTTTATAAGAAAACATGGTTTTCTCCATGTCTTGTAAACTTTTACGGCATCAATCGGTGCTCTAAATCTGCTGGCATTCTGTCGATTTGTCATTCAAAAAGTAGGTAGCACGTTTTTATTATGCAATATGATACCCATGGGATTTCACTACTAGTGTACATTTTAATGTGAAGTAATGTGATATAATATGAATCCCTAACCTCAAGGTCAACCTCAGAACCATTCAAAAACAGCGTTGGTAGCATATAATCTGATGGGTAGGATGAAATGTCGGGACACCTGTTTCAGACTGTTGAAGGACTTTTTTCTGGCATGGACTGATTGGCCTGATTTTTGCATTCACAATGGTATGAACTGTTATAGGAGTGGTCAAAAAGATGTATTATTTTAATTATTAACATTATTATTTAAAATACAGATCAGAGTGAACTTTTTTTTTTTTCTCTCAGTTTCAAGGGCTGACCCCTGACACAACTTGTTTTGATGTCCTTCAGGGGGATGAAGGCTTAATTAAGAGGGTGAGTCCCACCCCAAACCTCCCCTGCAATTCGCACCCTAAATATAACCAACCAAGAATGCAGAAGACGCTGTTGATTTTTCTGAGACCGGCCAGTAGAGGGCAGATATTGCTTGTTGTCTGTTCTGGACAGTGTGTGTGAAACCCATAGGGCTGCATTGACATCAATGCTCTGGCTTTAACTGGATTCTACAAGTTAGCCATGCAGATACAGAGCAGATCAAATGTTTAAAACTACAAGTCTTGTTAAGCTCAGACGGTCCTCCTCGGGCATTGCTCATTACGGCAACACTTGTTGCAAATCAAAAAAGAGCAAGGAAAAAAGCTTCTTGCATAACCATGCTCTTGCATACATCAGTAGTATTCATTCAGATGAATCACAGAGCTCCCTTGTAGCCTCAGTCAAGTTCCCCCTGAGCAGTTTTCGAGAGACGCTGTGTTCCTCTGAAGGAAAACGCTCAGCTTTTTACACTAGTGTCCTCTTGGTGCAATGTCCTCATGGTTTCACCCTTAAGACCCGGTGCAGGATAACAGTCAGTCAGCAGGATAATTGATTGTCTCAGTCTCTGCATGCACCTGTCAATTATCTAATTGAAGCACTGAGGGGGGCGAGAAAAGAGGTGAACTGTGGTGTCACATCACATCTTTTGCAGTCTCTCAGGTCACCTAGACCAACCCAGGAGTCATTGATGTTTCTGCTTTTTGCTTAGCACACTTGAGGGAAGAGTATATTATTCACAAGCATGGTTTCTAGCCTTTGGTTCAGGAGAGCCCTGTAATTTAACATTCAAATTTCTTAATGAAGCCTCACCTCCTGATTTTAAAAACCTTGCTGATAAGTGTGAAATTGTTAGTTTTTTTTTTTTATTATCACAACAACTGCTTAAATATGAACACAAAAGCATCAACAATGATAGACAGACTTTTAAATAACAAAAATAATTTGGTTGACTTTCAAACATGATATAATAAAATGTACTATGTTCAAATTATAAATATTAAAACAAATTTTTTATAAGAAATGGCATTTCTGTGTGGAGTTTGCATGTTCTCCATGTGTTGCTGTTGGTTTCCTCTGGGTGCTCTGGTTTTCCCACAAGTCCAAACACTTGCACTATAGGTGAATTGGGTAAGGTAAATTGCCCGTTGTGTATGTCCTGGTCTTCCAGGTTGGGAGCTGAGCATTGGGCTAACGACCCACCCTTATAAAAATTAAGTTACAAAACACCAGCATTGTGCGGCTAAAGCCTAGTTCAGACTACAGGATTTTAAGCCTGATTTTTGCCCGATTTGGAAGTTAACAAGCTTAACGCGACAGATCGGGCTGTGATTGGAAATCTAAAGGTGCATGGCGCTCGCCAGTCTTTGTGTGAACTACTGAACAACGCACCAAAGAAGCTCACTGAAGCGTCGCCGGCACCACGCAGACGGAAATCCAATATCTAGCATGCTGAATATTCCAGAGCAGTCGGCCGACTTGACCCCACGTGCGGTCAGATGTAGTGACGAGCTGGAGCCAATGAGAGAGCATATCAGCATAAGCTGAATGCCTGTGTGCTCAGGAACCCAACAGAAACGTCTGTGATTGGCCAGAATGGGCATCGATGCACTTGCTTCATTCTGCGTTAACATTGAGAGTAGGCTATATTAACAGAGGAACTAGAATTCTGTAACTATTAAAATGACTTTACTGCTCATTCTGAACTTTCTCATATAAGACGTCATATTGTCACATCATATTTACATTCAACGCATCTATTTAGATATTAAAATTAAGCTCTGAATGTCAGTCATCATATTTGATGACACCATTACCTTGAAAATATGATCTTTTTTGGTAATGCAGCCTATAAATATGTAGCTAAGTGACTAGAACACTCAAACCTCTGGGGCTCGCTTTCATTTTCACTTTTAAACAGGAGCTATTTCCAGGCTCAGAATATGCTGTTTTGAAAGATATATCTGAAGTAAATTTATGTTTTTGCTATCAGAGAGTTATGTTTATGTTAGCAGGAAGTTGCTAGGCAAAAAAAAATGCATGCATATTTAAAGTCACAGTGAAAAGTAGCAGACATGCATGCAGTCATTTTGACCAATATGGTAATTATAGGTAGAAATGCTCAGTTCTTTACTGTTTTGTAATTTAAAAAAAATAACAATGTTAGAAAGAAATACACTGATATTTAGGAAACGTCAGGGTGTTATAGATATGTTAGTTTTATTTCAAAGAGTTATTAAATTACAAATGAAAAACTGTGTATCAATCCATTCGATCCTTGCAGATGAGCGATTGATCCGCTGATGCATCAGCTGATTGACGATGTTTTTAAATGCTTCCTTGAAAGCTTGAAACACAGTCAGTGATGTAATCAGCACACAAGCAGCCAATAGTGTTCAGCTTTTTCTGATGACTCCTCCCTCAACATTTCATTGGCTGTGGTTTGGTAGCTTGACTGAGCTGTTGGGGAACTAGATGTCGGATCTTGTAGTGTGTCACCCCCCTCTTGTGGATCATTTACATAGTGTCGCGTAGTGTGAACACCACAGCGATATAAAGACAAAAAATCAAGTCATGTAGTGTGAACAGCACAGCGATATGCCGATGTTTAAAAGCCTGTAGTGTGAACCAGGCTGGCTTTATTCTCAACTTCGATATAAACGGCATTGGGAGTAAGGTTTTTTTTTATTATAAATTTTTGCTTTGCGTTACAAAACTGCAGACAGCCTCACTGAAAATGTCAGTAGGTGGTGCTGATAGACCGAAATGCTGGAAGAACTATTCTTAAAGGGACACTCCACTTTTTTTTTTTGTTGTTGTTGAAAAAGGCTCATTTTACAAGCTTTCTTTGTGTTAACCAATTGACTTGAACTATTTTTGAACCCACCCTCTATTTCTTGTTCTAGCAGAGTGAATTTTAGCTCAGCAAAATGAATTAAATCCAATTTGACCGTTAGCATTTAAAAGCTAACAAAAAAAAGCAAAAAGTTTTATAAATTTTCCTATTTAGGCTTGAGTCTTCTGTAGTTACATTTATTAAACTGATGGGGCAACGCGGTTACGTACTGGGTGTCACGTTTGCCTCACAGCAAGAAGGTTGCTGGTTCGAGCCTAGGCTGGGTCAGTTGGCATTTCTGTGTGGAGTTTGCATGTTCTCCCTGTGTTCGCATGGGTTTCCTCTGGGTGCTCCGGTTTCTCCCACAAGTCCAAAGACATGTGGTACAGGTAAATTGGGTAGGCTAAAATTGTCTGTAGTGTGTGAGTGTGAATGAGTGTGTGGATGTTTCCCAGTGATGGGTTGCGGCTGGAAGGGCATATGCTGTGTAAAACATATACTGGATAAGTTGGCGGTTCATTCCGCTGTGGTGACCCCAGTTTAATAAAGGGACTAAGCCAAAAAGAAAATGAATGAATTAAACTGATAGAAAATGAAAAGTTACTGTATTCTAGGCCAATACAATTCTATGGCAGTGGTTCCCTGCCACGCATTCAAAATCTGAACAGTAAACACGCTGAGGATTAAAGAATATTAAATCAGTCAATTAAGGTTTTTTTTTTTTTTTTTTCATTTTAACCTGTGCAATTTTTAATACAAAAATAAGATAATCAGGAAAAAAATTAGAGCAAACACTGAAAACTGCACATTAATCGTAGAATTCTTCATTTAGTTTGTCTCTTGTTCATGAGTGCAGGCCTTAAGCTGCATTTTGTTAAGATTACTGTGAATACTATAATTTTTTTCCTTTCCAGCAATAATTTTTGTTTTCAAAAGAAATCTAGTAGACATCTAGACATAGACATCTTGGCTAGTGTTGCCATAGAAATGCATGGGGTCTTGAGGATGTGAATGGCTTGGAAAATGGAATGGAAAATGCAACATCAACTTTGGTGTAGTATCCGATCGCCGCAGGTATGGTCCTCCCTAGCTGCATGATATTGGAAAAATATGACATTGGAATATAAGTTGCAGATATATGAATACAGTTTCACCATGTAGTTTGAACAGCTCTGTTTTAAAGTATTTATTAATTTAGACTGATTTGGGATTATTCTGTAGGGGCATGAATCATTCATAAAATGTAGTTACAATTACAGATGAAAGTAAAATATACAGTGTTTTCTAGGGAGTCTAACAGTATTCAGGTTGTAATATCATAAAAATCAAAAGCAAGTAACACTAGTCTTCATTGTATAAATCCAATGCAATCTGTATTTTATTAAAGTTACAAATAGTACATTTGATCATGCCTGAAGACATTAACTTTCCTGAATGCTTACAGAGTCACAAACCTTAAATCACCTGCAAATGAAAAAAATTTCACTCTATTAAAGTTAAATTCTGCAGTGATTTCACAAACCTCATGTGTTCTAAAATGTGGTCAACCATAATCCCGTCACATAAACTTAACTTTGCACATTCTGTGATGTGACTATTGCAGATCCGCACATTGCAATATTGATGCTGAAACGATACATTGTGCAGCCCTAATCCTTCGTAATAGTTAAGTTTATTTTCAGGTTGTGTAATCTGATTGCGTCCGCAGTAAAGGTCCTTGATTATCAAGACAAAATGAGCATATATTTCCAACCATTTCTACCAAGGAAACCGCTTTTCATACTAATAGATAATACTTTTTCATTTTCTGTTTGTCTTGGCACACAATGTAACAGCAGAAGACACACGTTTGTTTGTTTTTTTACTTTTAAAACAATTTGAACATGGACACACTCACAATAAACAAACAAATAAATAAGTAAAGAACAGAACAAACAGGTCATGAGAGACGTCACATACTTTTACATCATTCTTACACAATTATGTCTATGACCGTTATACAGTTAGGAAAGAAATATAATGAACAGGAGCAGCATAAAAAAAAGTATATGGTACAGCATATTTGAGTACACAATGCTTAGTAAATGCCTCCCAAAAGAGTCAAGCTTCAAATAGTAAAATGTAAAAAAAAAAAATTAAGATGCTAATCTGATTCAGTGATCTATGCTAAGTTGAAGCTCCCTCCATATCTGGAGATTGGCTGAATGAAAAAGATCTCTACAAATCTAGGGTAGTTGTAAAAAGAGTCTATTTTCAAAAAAGAACAGTGTTCCTTACAGATTGTAATCGTATAAAATGTTAAAACATTTATAAATCATTTCTATCTTCATGCAGAGTTGAGATTTGCCCAACTTTCATTTCCGCATCCATTTTCGAGAACATTTCAATTTTACATTTGCTGAATGACCTGAAAAAAGCTACTACTGTTTGTCTTAATGCAGATCACTTTAATATAATATCACAATCTTCAGTGCAGTTCTGCGAGCGCTCAGTCTGTGTGGGCTTTTCTAGCTCATTCATTACAGTGGGTGTACATCCTCGCAGCAACGTTCTGCCTGACATACTGTGCTACTCGCATTTTAACACATTTATTAAAACACATAATCACAGTTATTTTCCACTTGACATGATGTGATACCCATATTTTAATATTAAGCAGCTCATCCTAACAAAGGCGAGCAAGACAGTTTAAAGTCACCCTGAATAGCAGGTCGCATCATGAATAAATATGCATACGCACAATGAACCTGCATAGTTTTTGATAGTCACTAAAACAACAGGACAGCCACTTTGTTTCAGGAGTTAATGTGGATAAGCTGTTTTAGACATCAGAGTTCGACCGAGGCAGTACAGTGAAGACAATACGCTTTTAGAAACCTCTCAAGCTTATTATGGCGTAACGTTGCAGCCAAGAGACATGCAAGGAGAGGTTACGAGTCCCCTGTAGGACGCCAGTATTTGATTCTGACCTCACTTCCACCCCTTGGTGACTAATGAACCTCTTCGCTCATATTGACTCGTCTAAATGGAACGTTCCCCCTCGGCATTTAGTCTCCCTAGAACGGCGCTCTGCTGCTTTTAATTACATAGGTGAACAAACCTAGCTTAATATAGAACGAATTAACACGCCCCCTTCCAAATTATTATTCAGACCACTCAGAGATAGGCTTGTGCCGGTATTCGGTAATGCGATAAATCACGGTAATGAATATGCACGATATTGTTATCGCGGGCACTTCAAAATACCGTGAAAAATAATAGATCCGAATTTATATTCTTAGAACGCGCCTTAGCTTATTTTCCATCAACCGCTTGAAGAAACACTGCGTATATGCTGCGCAGAACTGATGCGCACTCTGATTTAAACAATCCCCACATGTAGAAGCCCTGTGTGTGCAGTGCGCGCCGCCGCTGCCACCGCACTATTAATCCTCACACGCAGGCCATCTGGCAGACTGGGCACTTTCCCGGTGGGCCGACGTACTTTTTGGGCCGGGCTAATCATCGTCTTATGATCTGATCGGCCCATAAAAGGCTTAGCAGCCTTTCGTTTTTGTTCTGCCTTATTGATTGACGCTGCTGTGATCTGTGACTCTCTGAAAGTAGATGCTTTTTTTCCCGGACAGACAGACCGGGCCGGTCCATGTGACACTCTGCAGCCCATTGGTTCTTTTCGGTATTGACATTGGGCTGGCCCAATCACAAACTCCTATTTTGGACTCCGTGTGAGCGTGCGTCGTCTGTGTATATTTGTCAAAATAGTCGAGAGTCAGAGAGAAGAAACGCAAGGGAGGCGCAGAGAAATCGCGGGAAATACACCGGCGTTTCATTTAGCGATTCTGAAAAGTTCTCTGTTCATTCTAGTACACGGCTAAAAACGCAAATCACGTGACCACACACTCTCTGCCCAGAGCTGCAGCCACTAGTTCAGCGGGTCGGCATAAACCCCAGGTCAGAGTATAGTGCATGTCAGACAGTTCATCTGCTGGATGATCTCATCTCACTATAGCTGTTAAACGTGATATTGAATTCATCTTGTTGTCTCTATCTAACAATTCTTATGTCTTTTGAATCACTTGTTCTCAGTTAACTGTTTTGGCTGAGTGCAAAGATAAGCTAATATATTAATTTATGTAACCACATACACTGATTCTGCACATTGACTAATTGCTAACCTTTATCGTTTAAATTTAATGTACGTTATACTGTTATAATGGCCTTTATTGGTTATTAAAACTGATATTCTGCAAAAGAGACAGGGTAAAGTTCATTCTTTTCAATGGAAATGAAAGGAGACAGTTATATTTAAGCCTTGTTTTGTTATAAATATGCAGTGTGAAGATGATGCTCATAAAAATATGCAGCTACACGAGGCTGTTTGCTGTCTGTTAATCATAATATCAAAATGAAACAAATTTGACTTATATTATGTTTTCATTGTTTAGATAGTGAAACAGCAAGCAGGATGAGGTGAAAGGTAAAAATGTAAAACTGTTCCCTTTGAAGATTTACCCATGCATTAGCAGGCAGTTTTTGTTATGTTTATTATTGAATATAGGCTGAGTCAATAGTGTATTGAATAAGCTAAATTGACTGTAGTGTATGAGTGTGTATGGGTGGTTTCCAATATTGGGTTGTGGCTGGAAAGGCATCTGCTGCATAAAACATGCTGGAATAGTTGGCAGTTCATTCCACTGTGGCAACCCCTGATAAATAAGGGACTTATGCGAAGAAAAATAAATGAATGAATAGTGTATTTTTTTAGAACTCAACAAATATCTTTATGGACAGTATACAGAAATTAAATTGAAATTAAATTGAATTGCCCCAGTCCAGCCCTGGTTACACAAAGAAGAAGCATGGCGGAAGGAGGAACGCTGCCGACACTTTATCCCCCTTCAAAAAGGTTAAAGTCAGAAGTTTGGAAATATTTTGGGTTCCAAAAAAAATGCAGAGGGATTACGAAGACGGTTTCCCTTTTGCACATTCACTTTGATATAATTGCTCAAGTTTACTTTTATATTGTGTATTGTTTTATTTATATTTATTTGTATTTAAATGTTTGAAGTACTTTTAGTTAATTAAAAAGTTATTAAAGTTTTGTTATTGAAGTTTTTTGTGTTTTTTTACCTGTTTCTCTAGTAAAATTACAATATCGTGATAATACCGTATACCGTGATAAAAGCTCAATCAATTAATCGCAGCATGAAAATGTGATACCGGCACATGCCTACTCAGAGAATAACACATGGATTAGTGTGAATGACATCCGTGCTACAGTAGACTGGATGAATTGAGTTCTGCAAGAATGAGTTTTCCACTTGACTTCAACATAGCTTCAAATTTATGAACTTTTTTGGAGTGAAATTGTGGATAAGAGTGAATACTGTAATGCAAATCAAGTTATGAAGTAACACTTTTGAAAATAAAAGCTCCAAAAGGGTAATGTCATTTTTAGTTTCATGAAGAAGTATTCAGGGAACAGTTCTTAGAGGGTTAGTGCACCCAAAAATGTCAGTTCTGTTATGCGTTACTCATAGTAACAAAGTGTTGTTCCAAAACCCTTCAGAACACACATTTAGGATTTTTTAGAGGAAATTCAAGGTATCTTTCATCCATAGCAAGCTTATTATAGTTAACGAAAACAAATGAAAAAACCTTTTCGTTAGATGAAATAAAAATAAAAACTTTTTTTTTGAAAAACTAGAACTGAAACTGTATTGTGTATTTACAAAACTAACTGAAACCAACTAAACTTGTAGCAAAAATGTCCTTCGTTTTCATCCTTGTAAATGTAATGTAAATACCCATATGGCACCTCATAGTCTGTAATCCTAATGCCATTGGCCAGATCAAGCCGGTCATCCTCGCTGTTGCTCCCGCGACATTAAAAAAACAGCTGGACATCTAATCTTCTGTAAGTCTGTTTTCTTCTAAGTAAACCGGTTGAACTAATTCACTAAATCGAACTGAATCATTTGAAATGATTTGCGTCGTCAGTGACGTTAAGCTCTTATTCGCAAACAACTTACTTTTTAACATGTCTGATACCCCCCTATGACTTGGAAAAAAAACAACAATACATACTGAGTTATTCAGTTATTAGAATAATACACTGAGACCAGATTTGAGAAGCGATGAACTGATAATACTGCGCATGTGTGATTCAGTGAACTGAACACAAACCGTACATGACAGCCTGCTGTGACTGAACTAAACTTGAACAACTGCAGCGTGGGTAAACCGAGGGCTTAAATGAGAGGATCTGGCAAAATGTACATTTATTTCATAACAGAAAGTCATAATGGCATTTAAACAAGTGAATCATGCTTCAGTTTTGTTGCAAAACGTAATTGTAAAAAACTTTTCAGATCATGATGATGTTTTAAATTGTTTGCTGACTACATATTTTTGATATGTTGGGTCCAAACATGGGAAGATTGTCACAAAAGAACTTTCCATCACTACTGTATCTAACCTCAAAAGCAGCCTTGCATTAGTTCTTATTATACAATATTTATTCTGATGACTTTAAATCTTGCACCTAACATATATCCTAATTTACAAAGAAACAAACAAACAAAAAACTAATACTGAAACTAATAAAAACTAAACTAAAACGAAGCAATTTCGAAATATAAAAACTAGTAAATCTATCTCTCTAAACGAATTAAAACTAACTGAGTTCGAAAACAAGTCAAAATGAAATAAAAACTAAAACTAATGAAAAATCCCTAACTATTATAACCTTGCTCCATAGACAGCAACAGAAACGAGATGTTCAGAGTCCAGAAAAGGTGAAAAGAAATAAAAACATATTTTTTTGTGACCATCTTTTCTGATTGAGGTCTAGGTGCCCGTTTAAATTTGACAGTATGGCATATTGCCTTTAGAGTTAGCAGCATGACACACAAGTGTTGTTTCACATTTAGCTATTGCTTGGTATAATTGCAGATTTGGCATGCTGTCCCGGGAGAGAACCCTGAGCTTGGAGATACTACATGTAGCTCCCCCTGGTAAAGGAGGAAAGGTGGATGGTGGGATTCTTTAAAATGAAGATAAGGAAGGTAGGATGAATGGGTTTATTTAATGGAGGCTAGAATTCATCTGATTGGTCTGGCAATGATATCTGAATGGACTAGCAATGATTATTGATGCAAGATCAGCCACAATCAATCATATCATGTGCTCTTCTCAAAATTTGTTTACAATACTTCATGTTGTCAAGCGCATCCTGATCTAATGTGGACAAAATTTTGAACAAAGTAATTGTTTTGATATTGAGCAATTACAAGGAACTGCGAATGTTAATGGTTTTTAATGGAAACCAAAAAGATTGCAAAATGTTACTGCTGAAGTGCTTATGCTTAGCTGTGTTTCCAATATTGGGTTTAACAACTTTCTTTGCTTTAACATTCTATTCCATTACTAATCCGGATTGTTTCTTTTTCACACGGTGGTGCTGATAATAACAGAGTTCTTTGGAGTGTAAAACAAAAAACTGGTAATGCAAGTGTAGTGTAAAAAGATGGATGACGATTATATATTTCTGTTTTGGGAATGCCTTTTTGGTGGTGATTTTTTTTATTTATTTTTTTTTTTTTTACATATTTTTTTTTTTTATTGTATCATGCTTATGTGGATATACAACTACTTGACGGTTCTTTGAATCGTTCAGCAAGATAGTTTTTCTATAATTATAAAAGTTAAAATCATCATTTTAGAAATAGTCAAAATTGTTAAATGGTAATTTGTTAAAATGAAATGTAATCAAAACGAATTTAATCCAAGATAAAAAATTCAATTGTTAGAGAAGTTATTGAAAGATATCAATTTGGATTTTTTTTTGAGAAATAGATTCTGATGATTAATGCTACCTGTTTCTGCTCCATTCAAAAAAAGTAGGCAGCACAATGATGAATGAAATGTTATCCATTATAGTTTTACCAGCATCATTTTGTTTTGGAGCATTATGATGTAAAGTCATAATATTAGCCAAACCTTCCCTAAACCCCAAGTCCTCACCCACATTATACAACCATACAAGATTGGTAGCATGAATTAACCACTGATATCTAAGATAATACACTAATATTGATTTGTCCTAATGTTGTTATAAACACAGAAGGCTTTCGTTCATTTTTAGAACCCAAATTAACATAATCTGAGAGATTTCGGTCCCTCTATTGAAAGCATATTCACCTGAAGCTCTGATTCTTTAGAGCATTTATACAGAGATCAAAACAAGAAATCCTTGTGAATTGGACCATTTAACCCTAGTCTACAGATAAGACACGATCGCTTTACATCATGAGCAGGTTTAATTGAGCCTTTTATTCAGACGCAAATGATAAATTAGCAATGTTGACATCGCTCACATTTTCTCTCTACAAGCATTTCTTGCTTTTGAATAAACCAGCTTTAAATAAAAGGAACAGAAATCTCCCAGTTTTCATAAAGCAAAAATATCTTCATTTTGAATTTCCTGAAGATCAACAAAAGTCTCACGCTTTTGCAATGACTGACAAAACATCTCCACACTCAAAACCAAGACTGACAGGCGTCTTCAGCAGAGGCTTGAACGTGGCCTCTAATGCAGAACTATGCAATCGATCTGTGCTGACAGCTGACCAGTGCTGAGTAAAGTCTCTGTGTGATATGCTTCAGAAAGCCTCTCCACCCGCTCGCATTGTGTTGGTATGTCTGTGTCCTGTCCACAGGGAGTCGCTCAGCTCAACTTCATAAGGACGGGGCCTCATAAATTTCAGCGGTCCTTTCTCCTGTATTGTGCCAACAACATTGATGTAGTTATCGAGCGGTTGTGGAGATGGAGGCGGGAGGGGGTTTAACCACTGTCTCATTACCATGGTGGGCAATCCGACACGTCTGCTTTATCATTAGTCTGAGAGAAACAACAGGAGACCACATGGTACAAATAAAACACATTTTCAAATATGTATGTTTAATATGCATGTCAAAATATATTGTAAAATGTTTTTGTGAATCAATTTACTACTACTACTAATAAACCTAATTTTATATAGCACCTTTAAAAGTAACATCTCAAGGCGATTTACATTTGTATAAAAAATTATAAGATGCATACAAGAATACATGCATAACAACTAAACAAATATGAAGCCAATATACAGTAATAACAAAGTAATCTCACATAAAGGCTACACTCGAAGGAAGTTTTAACTGATGATTTAAAAACTGCATTGTGAATTGTGAATACCAGAGGGAAGAGATTTCCACAGTTTAGGTGGCAATGAAGAGAACTCCTGGTTTCCCCATAGATTTTAGCCACTTTGACTTAAGTTAAAAGATCAGCATTAGACAAGCATAAAGCAGTGTTAGGGCCAGGACACACCAAGCCAGCAGGCACAGGACATCATCATCATGACGTCAGATTGACGTTGTACCCCAATGTAATGGGACGTTGCATTTTGGTAGGAAATGAAAATCGGGTTGACGCCAGAACCCAATGTCAGTTGTACAGACGTTACATTTTGGTTACTTTTCAATGCAACGTAAAAGCAACAAAATATCAATGTCTAATGATGTTACAGCTTGACGAGGTGTGGACATTACCAATATGATGTATATGGATTTTGGATGCCATACCTGACATCTAAATATCAGTATTTGACATCAATATGACGTTAATTTAAGATGTTGGCTCGACGTTGGATTTTGGTCACTTTCTAACACAACCTAAAATCAACAAAATATCAACGTCATTATTGGACATCAAATGAACATTGCCCTTAGATGCTGGTAACCTAAGTCTAACTTTAATAATAATGTCTTATGACATTGTGTTTCTGCTGGGAAGCGATGCCAAACAACTAGCAACAATGAATCCCAACTGTGCTGTTGCCAAAAAGCTGTGCTCAAACACACCAAATGGACGAGAGCTGACTGAAACGGAAGCCACCTTCTGTGCTTGCGCAAGAGGACGTGTCTTTCCATGGGGGGTCTCTAAGTCTGTTTTCTCATTTAGCAAAGGGAATGAACTTCCGACACGCACAGACAAAGCGCAACCAAAGCAGCATTTAGTACCATTATCACACTAATTTTCACTCACCATGGAGGCATTCGCTCCTGCAAATCTGACTGATAATCTATTATTCCATATCGTTTGTAAATATTTGAGAAATGTAGCAAAATTACAGCAGGCCTCTTTGTGTTTCTTTTTGGCCTGAGTTGTTGTCTTGCTATGTCACTATTATTTGCACTCTGATTCATTGCTAAATAACCAGTCAGAGCGCTCACTACAGCCTATGGTCCAACAACAAGTCTACAAGCTGAATCGGGCCAATGAGCTCCCACATTAATGCAATGAGAGGCGGTATGTGGAATTCTGCTTTGTGTGCATCGGAAGTTCGATTTTCCTTCACAGAAGGAGAAAACAGACTACTGCTCCCTGTGCAGTGGAAAGACACGTCCTCTTGCACAGGCAGAGAACGTGGCTCTCATTTTAAACAGCTTTCGTCCAATTGGTGTGTTCACGTGCAGCTTTTTGGTTCAGACGCGAGGCAACTACTCAGTTGAGTTGTTTTGTTGGTGCTAGTTATTTGTCATCGGCTTGGTGTGTCCTGGCCCTAAGGCATTAAAAGCTCAGATAAATATTGCATCAGATAAACCTCGGTCTAATAAATCAGCATTCAAATTTTAAAATCAATTTGAAAACTGGGACGACACAATGGCTCAGTGGTTAGCACTGTCGTCTCACAGCAAGCAAGTCACTGGTTCTTGTCCCTGCTAAGTCATTTGGCATTTCTGTGTGGAATTTGCATGATCTGCCTGTGTTTGCATAGTTTTCCTCTATGTGCTCATTTCCCTCACAGTCTAAAGGCATGCCGTATATGTGAATTGGATGAACTAATTTGGCTGTTGTGTGTGTGTGTGAATGTGAGAGTATGGGTGTTTCCCAGTACTGGGTTGCGGCTGTACTGGGTTACATCTGCTGCATAAAACATGTGCCAGAATAGTTGGTGGTTTATTCCACTGTGGCGACCCCTGATAAATAAGGCACTAAGCTGAAGAAACCTGACAGGCATTTGCCAGTGCAATTTTTTTTTCAAAATTGGTTTTATGTGTTCCCTTGCACTAGTGGGAATTCCAGCAGTTGAATTTTATACCAACTGTAATTTGCTTGGGTTGGCCTTAGAAGCACTGGCCAAAAAATCATTACAATAGGCAATTTGTGGACAACACAAAGGTGTTGGTTGATTTAACTTTTCAGCCACAGAAAAAGGCAGTAGGGGATGAAGTTTGGCAATGAGATACAAAAAGATGTGTTGCGAACATGAGGATCGAACAATCCAGGCTCATTCTGAAAACGTACCACTATATACATATTTTGAGAGCGCCAAATATGACCCAGGAGGTACTTTTTTTTTGCAGTTTTTGTTTTTCGTGAATTTGAGTGTATGCTTTTTGAGATCTCAAATTTCTCTCGCGAGTGTCATTCGCACCTGCTGTTCTTCTGTAAATCCACCAAAGACTGACTGACTGACCCACCCTCCTTTAAACCCAACCAATAGATTGACTTGCCCACCCACTTCCCTAAATCCAACAGACAGTTTTAAAAGGCAATCTAGAAAAAGAAAAGCCCTCGTCTGATTTTTTTTTTTTTTTTTTTTACACGTTATCAGATTTTACCACATTCTCACCCTGTTATTTACTTTTTTTTTTTTTGACTTCTGTTTTTGTCATACCTGGTCTCTGGAACCGTTCTTTGCCGGACTCAAACCTCGTTGTCATGTTCAACTCCTCTCTGTGTCTCAAGTTTGCTGACGTACATGGCGAGCTAACTGGACAAACTGGTAACAGTGGGAAAGCCATCCGTACAGAGGTCAGCAGGTAAGCGATAAAAGGAACGAAAGACGAAAGACGAAATGCAGCCCATACATTCCTTGGGCTACATAATTTGCGATATTCAGAAATGTATATAGGGCTACGCTTTCAGAATGATCCTATGTTGGGTTCGAATGATTGATTGGCATGAAATATCACCTGCAAATTATTCAATTTAGTTTAAAAGCATAGCCATCCACACTTAAGGTTATGGGCTCTGCAAGTTTTGAAAATGTTTTTCGAGAATATATTTAAATGCATTAAAAATAATTGGCTAATTAATTTGTAAGAAAATACATGAACGTAAGATTGGAATAAAATCTTTATTTGATGTCTAAAAGGTACATACTTTGGGGGGGAAAAAGCTTCTCTGGACATATTATGTTTCTATTACGCAAAATAGTATAGTCTAAGTTTTTGTTTTTTAAATAATGAATACTTGCACTCTATTTGTAAAGTTGGAAATCCTTTTCCTTGACCCTCAAATGCATTTTGAAATATATTTGGGCATATAACGGTTAAAAATTAAATAGTTTTATATATATATATATATATATATATATATATATATATATATATATATATATATATATATATATATATATATATATATATATATATATATATATATATATATATATATATATATATATATATATATATATATATATATATATATATATAATTTTTTTTTTTTTTAATTAGTCTATAGTTACAAATATATTTATTTATATTCATTTTTGTATTGGTTAAGGCTCTGCTGCCCTTTGGTGCCTTGGCCACTAAAGCAGTGAGATAAATGAATGCCACTTTCATATGTTTCTGTGACATTATTGGATGTCTTGTGCCCTGTTTAATTATGATGGAGTCTGGGCACTTTCAACATGACATCAGAGGAGATGAAATGAGTCACTGGAACCTTGAACTTTGCAGGTTTCTATGCAGTAAGTGTATTTCAGGTCATGATTTGGCACTTTGGTCATTTATGGATTATTACAGCCACTGCCACTTAGAGTGCATTCACTGACCGCTGACAAAAAAATGGGAAGTATTTGTGGAAACTGCCATCTTTGTTCAGGTTGTGAAGATTTCTTTCACCCTTAAAGAAGAGAGAAATAAAAACTAAATTGTGTCTAAAAGTTACTGTATTGCCATTTCATTTTTATTATCTAATTATATACATCTATATTTTTTTAAAACCCAGCATAAATATACAGAATAAATATATTTATTCACAAATTATTATTATTAAACAAATACTCTTGAATACTTTATTATTTAAATAGTTTTTTTTAGCATGATATATGCTATTATAGTTTGTATTAGTATATTTAATTATTACTATGAAATGCAAAGTAATTTAGTTTTGCTTTGATTTAATTGTTTTTAAACATTTCTTTTAAATTGTTGTATTTGCATATTTTAAGTTTATTTACATATTGATACCTAAACATGATACCTAGCTGAAATAAATATGTTTTAAATGTTTTTTTAACATTTTGTGAAGTTTATTTATAAACTAATTTCAAGAGGATCAAGTGCTTAGGATTGATCACAATCCCGCATTATGCCGAGTTCAGACTGCATGATTTTCTAAGTAGTCGTGTCACGGATGTTTTCACACTGCATGACTATCTGGGCTAGCGTTCCGTCGTGCTGTGTTTACACTACACCGCAAGATGGATCGGCAACAGGAGGCATCGCACTGCATGACTTTAAAATAGGAAGAATCACCGGCAACTTTGTCCAAACTATGTCTCCCAACTAAACGCAAGAAGTGACATGGAAACAACGTGAGGTCACGTAGTATATATTTTGTTGTTAACTACATAATGAGAAAGCCTTTAGTAGAAAATGTACTTATTTTGCTCACCTGGGTTTAAACAGACACTGGTGCTCCTGCCAAATTTTCACTAGTTATTCCTCCATTTCTTGGGTCCAAATAGACTGGAAGCTTTTAATAATAATGAAAGCTTTTAACGTCTCCCCCAACCTCCTGCTGGCCTGCAGGTACCCATGCTAGTGGATGCTGCTCTCTCATTGGCTGTAGGTGATCGCTGATGTTATTTTGTCAACTCATTTCACACTGCATGATTTGAATCGCGGACACCTCCAGATATTCAGCATGCCAAATATCTCACAGGCATCGGCGACTCATCTGCGATTCTCTTATCACGTCTTTGATAATTCATACTGTGTGATTGTTTCTCGCGAGCACGAGTACCGATTAACCTGTGATTTCAGGCATTTGTCTGCGATTTTTCTCAACCTGTCTGCAAGTCAAATTCGAGGATAAAATCATGCAGACTGAACTCGGCATTAGCTAAAACATCCACCAATCAGATGATTTTTTTAAACTCACTATAAATTACCAGAGCTTCTTACCTCAGTTAACTTCATCTTGAAGAATCCCCCCTTCTACCACCCCGGTTTCCTCTCACGGTCCAAAGACAATTGACCACACCAAATTGGCACCATAGATGAACTCTTAGTAAGCAGTATACCTCTCCATAGCAATCCCTAAAATGTCATTAGCCATGAATTAGCAGAAAAGTTCCAAACACGCTTTATAATCAATAATCAGCTAAGTGTGAACTCTTGAATTTTATTTAATGTTACTATATCAAGTACATTGTCTTTCCATTTAAGTCATTTCATGCATTACATAAAACACTTCTTTAACAATTTCCCAGTAATAAGTTGCAGCTGGAAGGGCATCCACTGCGCAAAACATATGCTGCATAAGTTGGCGGTTCAATCCGCTGTGGTGACACAAAAAAACTAACTCTCTCCAAACTTTAAAAAAAAAAAAATAAATTAGATAGATATCCATCTATCCATCTATCTATCTATATAATATAATATAATGCTTAAATAGATAGTTTCATCTATTTAAGTAGTTTTTAAACCATTTTGCAGAATCAAAAAACAAAAAAACAATAATACCAATAAAAATGCATGTTGTTGTAGATAATAGCCCTGGATCTAAAGAATAAAATACAATTATAGGCAGAAAAATTAATAATTGCTGTAATTTGCACTGAAAGCAAACTAAATAATTTTAAAACATTTTAATCACACAAAAATATGAATGATGTTAATGAATTAGTAAACTTTCAAGAGTTCACACTTAGCTAATGATTGATGATAAAGCATATTTGGCATGCTGTCCCAGGAGAGAGCCCTGAGCTCAGAAGATCTTTGAGCCCGGAGCTCCCTCCCATTTCATGGGAGAAGAGTCAGAGCTCAGGTAGGTCTAGAGAACTCCCCTGATTCTTCAAGGCGAAGATGACTAAGGTAAGGAAATCTGGATATTTATGTGCTTTTGGATTCGTCTGATTAGTAAATCTTATGATGGCTAATGCTGAACCAGCCGTGGCCAATCATGAGCACATGATCCTCTCTAAATTAGTTTATAAATAAACTTCACTTTATGTAAATAAATACACTCCTGTTTCTGCGGTTTTTATTCAGCCGTGGTTTTAAATTGATAAAAAAAGCCTTTTGTTAAAATAGCATTATTTATTTCAGATATAACTCTTCAAATGCCACAAAACTAAACAATACAAATGGACATTTCTCAAAGAATCTCTGTAGTTTAGACATTAAAATTTGATCACAGATGGGAGTCCTATTCAAAGCCGGAAAGTCAGAAGGTGAGGTATTTGTGACTTGATGTTGCAAACAAACATTACACCTGTTCCTGCCAGTCTTTATCCATCTGAACAGTGAGATAACAGGAGGCGCAATGAAATGCTTGTTTGGAAAAGTTGAATTATTTGTAGGTGACAAAAAAGGTCAGGTGATTTAATCTATCTGAAACACTGTCACAGCATTCAGATCAATACGCTCCCATGCTAATGTCAGTCCTCGCTACACGAGCGGCAGCTGGATAACAAAAGCCTGACTGGAATGAAAATGACTTGTGTGCTGTTGTCCGTTACCTTTGTGGGTCAAACTCAATACAGAGCCCTTCTAAAGAGGCAGTCAGACATCCTGCTGTCCACTTTAATGCGTCTGATAGTCTTCTGGCTTCTGTGGGAAAAGGGCAGCTCTGCGCTCCTCCAAAGGCCCTGGAAAAGTTCAGTGTGGTTTTTAACGTGCGTTTTTATGAAAGGGTTGAGAGATACAGAAACACACTTTTAAGATACATCCTTTTTTTCTGTGTATACGCTTTGGCCTTCCTATTATTCTGAGATGGCTTTTTTCCTGAGAAAATTGAGCTTTTGGGAGACATTCTTGCAAGGGGATGAATGATAGGACTATATTTTGCTGTCCTGTTTTGTACTGGTTTATTTGCTATACAAACATCAATTGTTCATATTATAGTTATTGTTTATAACAATTTAATATTAATCAAATATTTAGCAATATTTTGCAGCATTGTTTAATAACGTGAAAATAAGAATAGATAAAATTAACAAATGTGAAAATAGAGTAAAATGTCAATTTACTCTAAAATGAATTACAATAACTCTTACTTTAGTCCATTTTACAGTACCTTGCTGGCAACTGTGCTGTCAGTACATTTAAAATACTAGCAGACTATATGTAGTTACTATAGTCAGTATAGGTAATAATATCTCTGGTACTATTCCTAAACCCCCTCAATATGCATCTTACTCATTAAGATGATATATTACTTAGTATTTGAGTAAAAAAAACATATATTATAATAATAATAATAATAATTATTATTATTATTATTATTATTATTATTATTATTATTTTTAAATCCAAAGAACAATACCAGCTTTGTTGGCCTAAAACTTTTGCACAAGGTATCAGTGCACAATCAATCAGTCTCTCAGAAAATATGTACCAAAAAATTCAACAGCACAACATTTCCTCTTCAAGTTAAAGTCTTTGTTTAATTTGGCTTCCCTTGGCACCAATCACAGCTTGAACTGTTTTAAGAGTTCCCACTTAGATATGCTGAGCGTTTATAGCAGGTTTGGCATGATGTCCCGGAAGAGAACCCTGAGCTCTGAGATACTTGAAGCTAAGGCTCCGCCCGGTCAATAAGCATATAAGGGGATCCGAGATCAGGTAGGTCTTAAGAGCTCCCCCTTAGAAAAGGGAGGACAAGGAGAAGATGAGGTGGAAGGGATTCTTCCAAAAGTAAGATCAAGCAGTAGGGAGAAAACAATCCATTTATAGTAAGTTTGGATCACTCTGATTGGATTATTACTGATTACAGATGAGCAGCCAGTCATGCCCAATCATATCACGTGATCCTCTCGAAATTAGTTTATGAAACTTCACTTTGTTCTAATTGTCTTGGCATTCTCTGAAATAATGTGTAATATCAGGCTTCTTTTAGCACTTTCCAGAGTTGTTCTTTAGGATAATTCAATTCAATTCACCTTTATTTGTATAGCGCTTATACAATGTAGATTGTGTCAAAGCAGCTTCACATAAAAGGTCACAGTAAATAGGAACAGTGTAGTTCAGTTTATAGTGTTGAGTTCAGTGCAGTTTAGCTCAGATCAGTGTGGTTTAATAATCACTACTGAGAGTCCAAATACTGAAGAGCAAATCCAACGATGCGCAGCTCTATAGATCCCGAAACATGCAAGCCAGTGGCGACAGCGGAGAGGGAAAAAAAACTTCACTAAAGGCGGAAGTGAAGAAAAAAAACCTTGAGAGAAACCAGGCTCAGTTGGGCACGACCATTTTAATTTCTCCGCTGGCCAAACTTTTGTGCAGAGCTGTAGTCTCAGTGGCGGAGGCTGGAAGCTGGCCTCAGCGAAGACTCGTCTGTCTCTGGAGCGTCACAGGAATCAGTCTCATGTTCTCCACTCCTCCATGACCATCACAGTAGCTGCTCAGGATACGGCCAGGTCCAGGATATAAAAAAACCTTGGGATCATCTCGTCGTTGGTCTTGGATCGAATCAGTGACTCTGCATAGTCTGAGGGCCTCGGGAAGAGTATCCCCAGGTGGAAATGGAGAATAAAGAAAATAATTAGCGTAGCTGATGTTCACAGTGTATATCAACAAGATGCATAACCTGTGTGGAAGCCCCCAAGTGGTGCACTAAGTGTATGCTTTACTGAACAGATAGGTCTTTAATCTAGTTTTTAATTGGGAGAGTGTGTCTGAGCCTTGGACGTTATCAGGAAGGCTATTCCAGAGTTTAGGAGCTATAAATGAGAAGGCTCGACCTCCTTTACTCGACTTTGCTATTCTAGGTACTACCAGAAGCCCTGAGTTTTGAGACCTTAAAGAGCGAGTTGGATTGTAGCGAGACAGAAGATTGGTTAGATAAACAGGAGCTAGATTATTTAAAGCTTTATATGTAAGAAGCAATATTTTAAATTCAATACGAAACTTAACAGGCAGCCAGTGTAAGGAGGATAAAATTGGGGTGATGTGATCAAATTTTCTAGACCTGGTAAGAACTCTGGCAGCTGCATTTTGTACTAGCTGAAGTTTGTTAATAGAGGATGCTGGGCAGCCAGCAAACAGTGCATTACAGTAGTCCAGCCTAGAAGTCATAAAAGCATGGACTAGCTTTTCTGCATCTGAGATGGATAGCATACTTCGTAACTTAGCGATATTTCTCAGATGAAAGAAAGCAGTTTTTGTGACATGGGATATATGATTTTTAAAAGTTAAATTACTGTCTAATATGACACCCAGATCTTTTATAGTAGAGCTAACGCTAACTTTGTATCCCTCTAATTGTAGGTCGAGTTGTGAGATCTGCTGTGTATAAGCGTGTCAAATCTTTCTTTTCTGTCCAGGTGATCTCATACACCCTCTGTAATAATCAGATATGGACCCTGTGGAGGCCATGTCATGACAGTTTCATCAGCTGTTTTCTTTCTCCAAATAGGATTTCACTGCAATTAGCAGATCATTATTTATCATGCTAAAAACGAAAACTATTACCACTGAAGTCCTTTCCAGAAGGAATGGCATTATGTATTAATGCAGTGTTTCCCAACCCTTTTCCTGGAGGCACACCAACAGTACATATTTTGGATGTCTCCCTTACCTGACTAATTAACTTCAGGTTTTGGAGTCTCTTCTTATGTTCTAATTAGGTGATTCAGGTGTGTTTGATTAGGGAGACATTGAAAATGTGTACTGTTAGTGTGCCTTCAGGAACAGGGTTGGGAAACCTGTATTAATGTATTAAAATCTGTACGTTTCAACATTCAAAATTCCATCACTTCAGACAGGATTGCTAACAACACTGGTTGTAATGCAGCTCAGACCAGGACAAACAACCTCTCTCCAACATTCTTTCACATGTTGTAAACAATTAAACCAAAGTAATTCAACCTCTAACCTAACTCCTATCCTAACAAACCATACATCAACTAAAAGATATTTTATTCACCCTGTATAATTCACAATAAATTAAAATACAAATAAAATGTACACTTATGAAATGGGAAAGGGTACACCTATGGTAAAGGGTCACATTTAATGTTGGCCTAAAACTTTTGCACAGTACTCTATAGACCAATTACCAACCTACGTCACACATGACGTCACACGGGTCCCCGGTTGCAAAAAAAAAAAAAAAACGGCTGCAATAGTAAAGATGTCGTGTTGTGCGGTAGGATGCCAAAGTCCAAAAATAGAAAACTTTTACCATACACCACACTGCTTTAATGCTAACTGCAGACGTCTTTGGCTAAAAGGGAGCAGAATGAAGGGACGACCTAATTTTAAATGCTGGATTCTGCGGTTCTCATGTCATGTCAGGTAAATTCGCGCTATGCTGAATCATACACATTACTCGTTTTTGATTGCAGCAATGATTTCAGCAAAAACAGTTACATACGGTTAATTAAACTGAGGACACTGAATGCTAAGAATGAAACTTGAAAGTAAGTTATTAAGGTAAACTTGGTTTTATATTCACACATTCATTCAGTTATAACTTGACACACTCCCTATATTGTTTACCACGGCACTCTGAATATTCGGTCTGAAATAACCTGCAAGTGTGTCTTGAAAACAAAATTAACACTGTTTATTTGACTGAACAATGTTGTACTTTGATAGTCATTGGCTGCTAATATGATTTCGCTATTTAGAGTTTGCAAATAGTACTTTTATGAAATTATATTATTAAGGAGAAAGTCTGAATGTGCGAATATATATATATATATATATATATATATATATATATATATATATATATATATATATATATATATATATATATATATATATATATATATATATATATATATATATATATATATAAAAAACCAACTTTACCTCTAAGTTATGTGTAGGTTCACATACCCTGCCGTACAGGTGCAGTTCTCTGTCAGAATGTAGTCGTTTTGCGTGTTGGTGATTAATTACTCGGGCCTTGTATAACGTTAGCTCCGTCTTCGTTATTTGTCTTTGGCTAAGCAGAACCTCGGTTTTTAGCTCTACATAGTGTTGAATCTGGTCATCCTGGAGCATTATTTCTTGCACATGACCACACAGAACAATATTGTTGGCATCCAAAGACTTGTAGATCTTTAACTTCTCTCTTGTAAAATCACTTGGAGCTTGAGTGAGATTGTATATTTGGGGCTGAATGCTTGGCCATTTCGTCTTATCCAGTATTCATTGGGAGCGTGCTATCACAAATGGACCTGTCAGACGAACGCCACTCACTTTAACGCTAATTTTGCCGAATCACTGTGCTTATCAATGGGTGACGAGCTGTTATAATAAGCTGAAAGCATTATGTAAATAATATATAAAATGTGTAATCAATATATCTTATTTCTAAGACAACAACAAACTCTGTACCGCATCAGATGTCGTTCCCTCACTGTAAATGCTAGCACTCCTGGTTTTTTCTGCCACCTCCCTGCACGCGCATCCTCCACGTTTACAAACATGGTAATTGGTCTATGCAGGTACATAGATTAAAAAAATGATGATGCTTATTTAAAAAATTTAATAAATCTGAGAAAGTTTGCTAATGTTATTGTCCTGTTTTTTTTCTTGATTACAAGGGGTTAAATGATACTGTACATTTATTTAGATTAATACATATGACTAACAATGTAAAATTTTGTCTGCATTTAAAAATTTATACCATTTAAAAGGGTACCTCAATTTGGACATTTTACACATCTTAAGTTTTTAATTATTGCAAATGTTATTTTGTTCACCATCATACAATCTGCACATGCAACAGAGAAAAAAAAACCTCAACCACCCAAGAGTGAGTAAATAATGACAGAATTTAAATGTTTGAGTGAACTATCCCTTTAAAGCATTTTGGCGACTGCAGATCTAGTTTGATTTTTAATTCTGTTTGTTTAACAAGGAATAAATTGATGGCTACTCACAGCGTCTCATTACAACGGCCCTCGCAGTAAATTCAATCCTCTTGTGAGGAAAAAAGTCTGTTTACTCTGGTTAGCTCTTAATAAAGTCTTAAGCTTTTGACTGACATGTAGAGCTGATCGTCCTCCAGTAAACCGGCAAACATGATACATGGAAAAACAATGAAAATAAAAATATAGCTGAACAAAGACTATAATCAAATTAATTACATAATATGCTGATTAATTTATTAAATTAACCACACGATGCCACTGGTTTGGCAAGTCATGTTTAAACATGAGACACTATTTTTAAAGAACATAATTCTGAGTACCAAATTACCAAGTTCAGTTGACGGCTCCAAACACAATGCATCAAAAAAGAGTTTCGTATTTGTGGGCAGATGGATGTGTTCCTGTGTGTTTTTTTTTTTTTCCTCAACATATAACCCATGAGGTTTGGTTTTTGTAGCAAGAGCTTGGCATGTGTAAACAGATTTAGTCTGCTCATGAAATATTAACGTTTCATAGTCTTAACTGTATTTCTGCTGCTTAAAGAAGGGTGAATTTACAGCTAGATATTTTCATTCATTCATTTTCTTTCGGCTTAGTCTCTTATTTATAAGGGGTTGCAACAGCGAAATGAACTACCAACAATTACCTTCCAGCAGCACACCTATACTCCTTCACACTCATACACTACGGTTAATTTAGTTTATTCTGTTGACCTATTAGCGCATGTCTTTAGACTGTGGGGGAAACTGGAGCACCCAGAGGAAAGCCACGCCAACATGGGAGGAACATGCAAACTCCACACAGAAATGCCAACTGGCCCAGCTGGGACTCGAACCAGCGACCTTCTTGCTTTGAGGTGACAGTGCTAACCACTGAGCCACCGTGCCACCCCAGATGTTTTCATTACACAGAAAAAAACTTTAAAGCCCTATTTACGCTTAGTCACTTTGTGACTTTATTTGATCAAATTAACCAACATCTCTTTATTCAATCACAATTTTTAAATATTTTTTCAATCAATTATTTAAATCATGATTATTTGCATGATTACCATCAGTTAAATTGAGATTAAGTTAAATCGGGTGTCAAACTCAATTCCTGGAGCGCTGCAGCTCTCATAGTTTGGTTGCAACTTTGCTTCAACACGCTTAAGCCGTGGTCACACGCTTAACACATTTGAGCATTCAAAGTTCTGTTGAATGGAGCTGCAAAAAGGGGCGGGATTAAACAAGATGATTAGACATTAAAAAAAGAGAGTGATTGGTCCATATTTTAAATTTCTGTCCAGAAAGGTCATGTTTTGATTTTTGATTGGTCTCCTGCAGTCACATGATATGATTTCACAGGTCAGAGTTCACCAAGCTTGATCTTTGCAACGCAGTAAACTACGAAACTTCTCGCGCAAGCTTGCGTTTTTTTTGTCTGTCGCATATGTGTGTATGAATGGAAGTCCATGGGGAGAAAAGTGCATTGTGACCACAGCTTAACCTGTAGGTTTCAAACAAGCCTAAAGGACTCAACTAGTTTGATAAGGTGTTTAATTAAGTTTGAAACTAAACTGTGCAGAGGTGCGGCCCTCAAGAACCTGAGTTTGACACCTGTGCCTTAAATTAATACCTTAGTCAATACCTTTAAATTAATATAATGTTGCATTTTGAAACTGCATAACTACATCAGGCACCTAAGTGCACACAAAACCAACTGAAACATAACATAGCATAACGTCCGAAATCACCTCCTACTCAGTAGGTACTACATTTAAATTTGAATTTACTTCACGACCGTTAGAAAAGTACATTCTATAACGTATGAATGCGAGTAGTATGAATAGAACCGCGTCAGATGGGTCGCTTCGCTCCCATTCATGAATTCTCTCTTGGTTCATCATGGGATAGTGTAACATGCATTGGATGCGCACTTCAGAATCTCGCCGAAAATAATGGGTCATCCAGTCATTGTTTTTTGATTTCTATGAATTCGGACATACTACTCGGCTCGCATACTGTTTTTAGCGTAACATATAGTATGGAAGAATGCGATTTCGGACACAGCCATTGTTTTAGGAATGCACCAAAATGAAAATTCTTGGCAGAAGCATAATGGAACCCATGGCCAAATACATACAACATTTTTGTATTTTGTCCCCCATATATTTTGCTCATTTTTCACCATGGATGAAACGATGAATGAAGCAGTCAAAATCTATTTTCACAATTTTGTCGTGGTTGTCAAAGATAACAAGTACAAATTAAAGTATTTAAATAAATAAAAAAAATTAGTGCTGTTTTAAATGAATTTGCATTAACGTGTTAACGCGTTAATTTGAATTTAATATCAATCCTTAAGTTTTACATGCTGTGCAAAGGTTCACTGATGACAAAAATCAGATTGACTATTTCTGAGTTTAACTAATGGCATCTGATTGCGTAATTGCTCTAAACTCTGTCATATATCATCAGAGAGTGAATGGCAGTTTTGTTAAATGAACATGGGTCTCAGTTTTATGGTTTTCGAACACTAGGCTTTCTGTGGCTGGCTGTTGGTGGAATGCCAGAGCCGTTACGCAGCTGTCTGTCTGAGAGAGAAGAGGAATCTATACTTCTGGCTGACACAAACACAACAGCACAGCAGTGCATTCAGGCCCAGGAGATTGGCTGATTCATAACTAATGAATATTTTCCAAGCCTGCTCAGGTTGCACATTACTCTTCAGGAGCTACTGAACCAGTTCTGGTTAGCCCCCGCAAGAAATCGACACAATTTTTTTCTTGACATTTTCTCCACTTATTTTGCCAGGAAGGCGCGGGAATAGATTTAAATATTGTAAACTGTGTTAAGCTGAGCTGAGAGTACTATCTAATTGGCAGCTAAAAGGCTTATTGGCAGATCACAAAGGCTGACAATAGTAAGCTCAAAAGTCTGCTCACAGCAATTGGTCTCTTGTCAAATGTGCATGTTTGTTGTGGTGCAGAGTGCCCGGTCAGTGAAATAAAATGCAAACTAGCTGTCTCGAGATTACAAACTATTAAGGATGTTTGCCAATAATGTGAAACCTGTACTTCCCGTGCTTTTCAAAGTATGGTCCAATAATAGCACCATTCATGTGTACTTGCTGTGTGGCGAACTTGGTGGATGTTGTGTATGCCTGCCCAATATATCGTTTCAGCATTGATATTACAATGTGTGCATCCACAATAGTTACATTGCAATGTTACAGTTGTCCAGGAGCTACACCTTATTTTATTTATTAATTACTGTATTTGGCTGATTCCAGCATTATGGATGTGACATTTGCAGTAAAAAAAAATATAAAGTATGTTTTAACAGTATATTGAAATATGTTTATATTTTTCTTAACAATGGAGTTCAGGCATCAAAATAATATCTGTATATACAGGTGTTTTATATTTAAAATTACTGCAAAATGAATGCGTTACGGACGTGAGAAACAAAAAGACATGAGTTTTTGTTAGATTACACACTTTGTGGGAATTCTGTGAACAAAAATGCTGAACCCCCAAAAAACTATAACAGTCAAGGATATGTATATTTCAGGTTGATGTATATTAATTATCTCAGAAATATACTCAGGGGCCAGGCCATGGAGCAACAAGACAATATTTTTACTTGATCTAAGAATTTTTAGATATTTGGACTAGAAACAAGACGAAGCAAAGAATTAAAATAATTTTTTGCATTGTGATTATTGCATTTCTGTACCAGAATACTGTTAGACTCCCCAGAAAACCATCAGATACTGCTATTCAAACTATCCCATGAAACTGTATTCATATCGCAATATTTATTGCAAAAAAATAAAAATATTGCAATATCAGATTTTTCCAATATCCAAAAGTTGTGTGAACGTCTATTAAGTTGACAAAACTGACTTAAGTTGTCAAAATTATAGATTTTTCTATTTAATGCAAAAAATCTTTCAAATATTAAGTGAAGATTTTTTTTTTTGTGAATTTCCTACTGTAACTCAATTTTTTGCATTGCTGTTCAATTAATTTAGACAAATTTAAAAGGGATTTTCTCAGTATTTAAATTTTTTTGAAAACTCACATTCCAGATTTTTTTTAATAGTTGTATCTTTACCAAATATTGTCCAAATATACATTAATGGGAAGTTTATTTAACTTTTATTTATGGTCATGTGGTGCTGGATCCCATTTAGTTTTCAGGAAAATGATAACAGGTAAGGGTGTCACGATCCTCGATTCGATTACATTTTCGATTCTAAAGTCACGATTCGATTCTCGATTTAAAAAAGAATCTATGTTTTTGTGGTGCCTGCAGAGATGCCCTGCCATGTTAGTCATGCTGCTGGTGGAATAATGTCGTATACATACTAGGGTTGGGCGATGTCGACCAAATCATAGGTGGCGATGAATTAACTATGAATAATTAATTAATTCATAACGAATTAATTTTTTGTAGCTTACCGTTTAAACAACCTGACCTGCATGGTCTTTGTTTTACCCATAAACAAATCACACAGTAAATGAATAAAGATAAGTTACACACATAATTACCACCTGTCAATCACTTTTTTCGCAGGACTCATGAATAGGCAGAGTGATCTGTGTTATAATGGCGTCTGTAAAAAAAAGTGCACAACCAATAAGACCCAGCCAACATCGTCTATCGGCCCTAATACGTTCATAGCAGAGCTTGCAAACTTTGTTGTTGTTTTTTTGACGACAACACGAACGTTGTCAACATAACTCGCTGGAAATCCAAAATACTTCCACACCGGCGACTTCATTGAAAGAGGAGAGGGTTTAAGTTCTGTCGACAGGTCTCCTGCGTCTGCAGTTCAACAAGCACTTCAACAAGCTTGTTTTTTTTTTTTGTGACACAGGGGCGTGGCAGCATCGATGATTCCATTTTTTTGATTCGATAATCGAAATTGAGCATGAATCTTGATCTATTTCGATTTGAAATCGTGACACCCTTAATAACGGGTCACCTCTTTAAAGCAGCTACATATCGTTAATATGCGTTTCTGACAAAACCGCAATTCAGTGAGGTGAATGGTTTGGCTTTGAACAGCTCAAATTGGTTGGTCCATTTTATTACAGAGTGACAAAGAAAACACACCGACTAAAATACCCCTCAGCTTTCTCATGCTGCAGTTGATCGTTACTGGTGTGAATAGCTCTATGGATATGATTTTGATTTAAGAACTTCATTGGGTTGTACTTCATGTAAGTTGTGATGTTTAGTGTGAAAGGGCCTTAAGGCATGCTCTGAGCTGACTTCTGAAGATCAAAGCTGCAATACGTCACTAATATGTCTCAAAAAGTTTACTGCAAGGGTTTAGGTTGCTAATATTGGCCCATACATTAGTTAAAATTAGTGTTTGGTCCGGTAACCCAATCCAACCTAAATCCAAACCCAGTTTTCACTTGAAATAAAATGAACAAGTAATTTAGACCCATTCTTACACATTAAAAAATTTCATATTCATGTTAGATTTGAGAACTAGCCTTGTGCTTGTAGTGTCAAGGATGCTCCTTTCACATTTAACCAAAGGCCCAATCTCAAATGGACCCTATATGAGCACTTGTGGAAACTTTGTCTAGTACGTGAACATGTCTGTTTTGGTCAAAGAGTCATTCTTGTGTGCGCTGTGTTCATGTGGTAGAGACTATTAGTTTGGTCAAAAATACTATAATGTAACCAAATGATTATTTGTGGATTATTTGTGTTATTTGCTGGGTACTAATATAGCAGCATATTGACTGGTGGTATTTGTTTGACTTGAGCTAAATGACTGTAGTGGTAGTAAATTTGCTGTTAATGATGTTTACATAAATCACTCTAATCAACCATCTTTACTTGATTTGTGTTGGTAGTAACACTAGTGCCAATACAAGCTCATTAGAAATATGTGCTTCAGCCTATGTACTTAAACATATGTTTGACTGCCGTTTTATAGGTAAAATGAGCACAATGGGGCAATATGACACCAACAACTTTTGTTCCTTTTCACAATAATAATGTTTATAGATGTTATCAATGAATAAATGATTATTTTTGTGCAGTTCTTTGCACAACACCAAATAAATACCACAAAACACCTTAACGGTGTCTATGTAATTGATAACTTTGTCTTACCAATCTAATTCCATATGGACAACCTTTCTGCTGCTTTGTTTGCTCGGTAGCTCACCATGTATTTGCGAGTTTGAGTATGGTAAAGGAGGCTTCCACGAAAGACATAAAATCAAAGTGACACTGTATGGTTACAAGGCACTGGCTGGTATAAGAATCTGACTGTATAATAACCTTGGATAAAAATATCACAGTATTGTGATTACTGCTCTAAAATATGTTCTTTTTGTTTTTAAGGTCTGGGTAAAAAAGCAACTTTTTTCCATATCGAACACAATATATTTTATTTTAAGAAACATTCTTAAAAACTTGTAAAAGGCATCTTTGGATATCTTTCTTTTCTTTGAATATAAAGGAAGCCACTGCACTGTCCATAGCATGCTTGGATGTTGGTGTATATGCTAATTATTATAAATTTTTTTCAAATGTTACCTGAATCATGGGGTGACCAGTAATTTTTAATGTGGAGGGTCCTTTTCTGCTGGAGATACAGTTGCCCTAAAAAAACTAAATCGAATAGTTTTTTTGTATAAACAAAACCCAAAAAGGTTACATTTACCCAAAGTCCCTTTAAGGCAGGTCATTTCACTCAGCGGCCATCTTTGTCTCTGTGGCAGTCATTCTCCAAAACGGTTTGCCAAGTTTACGATTGCAGTACATATTTGGAATCACCAGTAAATTTAAACAACAACTGTCTCATAAGTTTAGTTTCTAGACGTCTGAATCAAGCAAAATTGGTATGTTTTCAGGTTGCTAATGCACATGCGCATCAAAATGTTGTAAAAGCACACGTCTGGTCTGAGCTTCTCCCCAGAGAAACGTCTGTCTATAGCGATTGATGATTGGCTCCTGTACTAGTAGGTGGGGCTTAAATCGCCATATTGACTGTTACACTCTTGTTAATTCTATAGTCTTTGAGATACCGTAAAAATTGTATAACAGAACATGTTAGCAGTTTTAAAACCTTGACTTTTCTAAACTGCGGTAAACCTTGAAATCGGTTTTCTCTCATGTTTGCTTTTGAAAACCGTATTGGTTGCGTTTAGGTCAGTGGTTTGCTAGGTGATCTGTACGACAAGCCCAGCCTTCTTGTGGACATGTACAAGAAGGACGTCTATCTAAAACATACTGCAAAGCATACCCAAAGTAACGCATTTCCGATTCACGATGTAATGAAATGTGCTATGAAACTTACCCAGAGCAATGTATTTTATATTTTGCAAACATGCTATGCTATGTGTTGCACCCCGGAGACACCAGTGCTCTGAACCATTGCTTTACCGGACATCGATATCAACAATAATATGGCGTTCTCCGAAGTACACCAAGGACTATGAACATCAACTCTCCAGTCAGGATCAGTTCCCTCAATCAATAGGAGCAGTGTTTTTTGGACAGGGACAAAGATAAACAACCCTCCCTCGTGTTAGATGGACCGCAAAAACAGTCCCTGGTAAAGGCTCTTATGATCACAAACATCATAATGCAGTCTCAAAGCAGTTGCCCCGACAAGGACGACCATGACTGATTTTCCAACTTAAGAGATCCTTTTTAGTACCAGAAGTGTCACCTCTGTTTTGTCCAATTCATTTCTCATCACAGCAGTATTTGCTTGTGCTGCACTGCATCTTGTCTTATTGACGGTAGAATATTGCCGAAATGCGGATATCATTTATGGCTAACGCTCTGCAGCCTAATGTGCATCTGCATTTTGCCCCAATGCATCATCGCTTCAAATGGAGCTCTTGATTGATAGTCTGCGCCATTCCGAACGCCATCCATTTGTAATAATGCATCACCTGTTGCGGTCTGGTTTGCAGTTTCTATTTGAAATTATTCTGCGATAATGAAGTGCAAATGCCCTTGGTTCTGGCATGAGATTGAACTGCCTCAGTATAACAACCTTTCTACAGGCAAATCATCTCCTTGGCCCCTCGCAGCTGAGTTAATAAATCTAGGTGCTATGAAAAGACCGTCAACGGATTGTCTTTTGCCACCAATGATGGATGAAATTTCACAGTGAGCTCCAACTCTTCACTGTAACAAGTCGGTGTGTTTGATAAAACAAGAAATATCTGCACGCCATAGAAGATAACACAGGAAATCAAATTCATCATCCCGGGAACAGACGCACACTACATCTGTTTACCAACGCATGGGTTGTCTTAATTTCTTTTGGCATAAACTTATGTAGCCTGTAATGGAAACGCAGTGACTTAAGCAGTAGATTTAATGCTCGCATTCTGTTGCTTTGGCTTTGGTGCCAGGGGAATCAGAACGACGCCTCAACTATACATTTGTTGTGTAAAAATATGAAATTTCATATCATTTGTGGTATAACAAGCAAACATGGAATATATGACATTTCAGATTTCATTTCAGCTGAGTACAGAACGAATCTGCTGCCTCACGAGCTGCGTTTCAGAGAAAGAATCCATTAAAGGAAAAGTATTAGATGATAACTTTCAAACTTGGCTCACTTAGATATGCGTAATGCGAATCTTAAATCACTGGCTCGGATCATGCAGTTACTTCTGATATGAGGTTAAAAGTGTCATTACATCTTTGGAGATTAAATGTCTGTGCTTTCTGTTCCTTCACTGACAAGGTGAGTATGTGTCTTTATGACAGATGAAGTGGATATGCGTTCGTACATTTCATCAAACTTGCAGGTCCTCTCCTCTTTACAGATGTCAGATGTTTCCTTTACGAGGACGTTTCATGAGAATCCCAGTGGGAGAAGGCCATTGACAGCATACCTAGAGGAATAAGTAAGCCCACGCAGAAGCCGAAATGGATTTAACCCTCGTGACACAATCAGAATATGTAAACTATTTTCAGATTCTGGGCCTGTTTGGATCAGAAAAATCGTTATAGAGTTTAAAGCACATTGCATCTCATCAGCAGCTTCTCAGTAATTGAGCGCATGTTACTTCATGGTGTTACCACTGATATTGCTACACGTTACTCTCTCTCTAAAAAACAAATACTGATAAGATGAGAAATTGGTTTGAATGAAAACTTATCTAATTGAAATTAATGGAATTCAGTCTCATGTCTGCTCAAAAAGAGTTCAGATTTGTGAAACCGACATGCTTATTTTTAATAAAACAACACTACTTTGAAAAGTTTGATAATGATACTAAGAAGTATAATAAAATCATTATATTTGCGTAATTTTCATTGGGGCGGCGCAGTGGGTAGTGCTGTCGCCTCACAGCAAGGAGTTCACAGATTCGAGCCTCGGCTGGGTCAGTTGACGTTTCTGTGTGGAGTTTGCATGTTTTCCCTGTGTTCGCTTGGGTTTCCTCCGGATGCTCCGGTTTAGCCCACAGTTCAAAGACAATGCGGTACAGGTGAATTGAATTAACAAAATTGGATGTAGTGTATGTGTGTGAATTAGTGTATGGGTGTTTCCCAGTGATGGGTTGCAGCTGGAAGGGCATCCGCTGCATAAAACATATGTTGGATAAGTTTGCGGTTCATTCCGCTGTGGCGACCCCTGATTAATAAAGCGACTAAGCTGAAGGAAGACGAATGAATGAATGAAAATTTTCACTGTCAAATGGGGTAAGGAGAAAACAAAAAGGCTAACTACATAATACAGGTAATTTATTTGACACTAATAAGACTAAAGAGATTATTTCACAATTATTTTGACATTGCACTGTTGCCTCACAGCAAGAAGGTTGCAGGTTTGAGCCCCGGCCCGGTCAGTTGGCATTTCTGTGTGGAGTTTGCATGTTCTCCCTGTGTTTGCGTGGGTTTCCACAGTCCAAAGACATGCACTATTGGTGAGTTGAATAAACTAAATTGGATGTAGTGTATGTGTGTGAATGCAAGAGTGTATAGGTGTTTCCCAGTACTTGGTTGCAGATGGATGGGCATAAGCTGAAGGAAAATGAATGAATTTGTGACACTTCAACTATTTCATTCGTTCATGAGCAGAATACAAAGTGTGTAAGTTGTTACAGTATATATCTTCAAAAATAACTGCATGGAAAAAAACTTGGAAAAAATGTAAAAAATATTATATGCATTTTCTGGATTTTTCTTTCAAAACTGCCAGAAAAGATTGTATTATATTGGTTAAATGTCTTATTAGTAGCAGAAAACCTTATTAAACACTACAAATATTTAATGAAACATAAATGGATGGGTGTTTCACTTTATGAATCTTGTTCAGATTCTGTCAGTGATTTGACTTAATTTTTTTAATACTATAAATTAACACATAAGTACAAAGATTCATATCATGTTTTACTTGTGTTATGATTTGAATTCTTTATTTTTATGCACTAATAAAAATATTCATTAATTTTCAGCTTTTCAGCTTAGTCCCTTTATTAATCAGGGGTCTGATTAATGAACCGCCAACTTATCCAGCATATGTTTTACGCAGCGGATGCCCTTCCAGCCGCAACCCAGTACTGGGAAACACCCAAACTCTTTTGCATTCACACTCATACACTACGGCCAATTTAGCTTATTTAATTCACCTATAGCGCAAGCCTTTGGACTGAGGGAAACCGGAGCATGCAGAGGAAACCCACGCCAACACAGGGAGAACATGCAAACTCCACACAGAACCAGCGATCTTCTTGTTGCGAGCCGATCGTGCTACCCATTGCGTCACCATGACACCCAGAAATATTTTAAATTGTAAAGAAAAGACAACCTTAGTTTTGTTAATTAATAGTCTAGGTTGCTTGTTTAACTTTGGAGGTGGGAGAAACATTTTTTTTCTCGGGTTTTTCACCTTCATTGGATAGGACAGTAGAGAGTAATGACAGGAAAGCATGGGGAGCAGAAAGAGAGGAAGGATCGGCACAGGACCGTAAGGCAGGAATCGAAATCGGGTGTTGACGCACTAACAACTACACCACTGGCATCGACGTGGGAGAAACACTAAAACTTTCTTATAAACCTGTCTTTCCTGACCGTGGACTCTCTTGCTTGACGCTGACCCATAACTCTGCAAAGCTTTCAAGTCATCAGTTTAGCAGAGCCTCTTGCTACCCCCTTTCCCCACCTCGTCTCTGGGAGTTCAAAGTTTGCATCTCTGTTGGAATGACAGGTTGCATGATTGCTGTGTGTTTGAGGGAAAAGGTCACATGGCTTGACATCTGTTCTTATTATCCAGCTGCGCACATCGACATGGGGACAAAATGTCAAGAAAACGTGGATTAGCTCTGGCTAAGAACGTAAAGGGCTCTGCAAGAACTACGTCTCTATTAAAGCCACATCATAAAAGGCAGGATTGTTGCGTCTCAACCACAGATGCGTATCTTCTCCTCACGGCGATTATGCGTCCATTTAGCCTAAATCTAGCTCTCGGCCCGTGGAGATTTGTCCTCGCTTAGCAGAGCTCCAGCCTTGCTGATTCACAGGCACTTCTACAGGGATGCTGACACACAAACTATCGAACACCTGCACTGCTCACTGACTCAAGGTTTAGAAATGCATTAAATTTTAAATACATCATTAAGGGCAGTGGGATGAATGAGAGGCCTCATTAATTATTACCTGCATAGAAAGAACCTTGCATTCTCTAGATCTGTTGTTTGTTGTTTTTGACAGTGATTAATAATTTCTGCACCACGCACACGAGTAAGATGATCATTTATTGGAGTCTAGTGCGCACGGTTTAACTATTTCAAGAGGTAATTGTATGGAGAGCTGTGGTGGATGTGAAGAGAAAGAGCCTTTGATCTCATGATAATGTGTGAATTTCCTTTTTTGGGCAGTGCATGGAGTAAATGAAAGAGCTCCCATCTCCCGCATCCTTCATCTGCTGTGCAAAGAGTTTGCTGATGCTGCTGACAACCTGCTTCCTCAAATATGAATTTCCACTCACTCTCTTGTGATTCATTTTGGTCAATTGTTATTCATCTGTGATTATTACGCTCAGGCTGAGAGCGTGTTCACAAAACCATGTGGAGTATGGGAAGATGTGATTAATGAATTACTCACTGGCAGCAAACAGAGATGCTTTTGTCTAATGCAGATGATCGGAGAGCACGTTATGTTCACCTGATGAGAAATACGGGGGAACTTTGGCTCATATACTGCATGACAGAGCAAGAAAGAGAGTAGGCTATTTTCTGAGGAGGCTGCTTTAATGCTGGGAACTGATCGCTGGTTCTTACGCATACTTGATTTTGTTTTAAAAGTAGGATTTTCCCGAATGAAACCGCACAGTTTTTCCTGCATTATTCAGTGACGCAAAACTAACGGAGCAAAACGTACAGCGCAAGCCAGTTCGATTTCCAAATGAACAACTCTTATGAATCGATTCTTTTCAGAGAATTGCAGTGCAATCAAGGTAGCGTGTTTAGGAGCGATTGACCCTTACGAGTCGGTTCTTTTTAAGCGATTCTCCAATTATGCCTCATGGTTTCTGAACGTTTCCAAATTAATTTATTGGTAATTTACTCACCTATGTAATTTACTAACATTTAAAAATGTAGACTGGATTACTTTTATCTAACAGAACAAAAAAGATGCATTTAAGCCGTTTTTTTCATGACGAGCAGTTGTTGACCTTCACTAGCCTAATTTCTGCGGCTACTTCATTGTTAACAAAAGGCAAAATCCACATATTGACAGATCAAAAACTCTGTTGAACAGTAATATTTGTAAACCTTTAGCACCATTTATTCGAGATATTGGGAAACATTTATACAGGTAATACTAATTTTTTTACCTTGTAATCCGAGCTCCGTGACTGTCTGACATCGTGATGAATCCAGAAAGTTCCATGAAAAATGAATAAACCTGTTGGTTCAAAATAACCTAACTCAAATGTTCAAAGGATAGAAAACCCCTTACTGCCCTGTCAGTTGGGTTGACCAAGCATGGGCAACCCAACTGTATGTTTGCAGTGCCCCAGACAACCCAGCTATTTTAACCCTGCCTAATTAAGCCAAAAATGTGTTTACAGAATGAACACTGCATTTTTTTTAAAGGTGAAACCGTGCTCGTCGTGGTTCATAAAATAGATTTTGACACTGAGAGAAAGAGAAAAATGAAGTGAAACATGCAGGTATGACAAAATGAACAGTCCTACCAATGGTTGACATATAATCTTATGAAGCAAAACTCATCACATCAGTAGGCTGAGTGAACGGAAACTGTAATTTTTGAGTCATCTAATGGATGACAGGCTAATCGTGTATGACTGAGTGGACTAAATCGTAGCCTATGTTCTATTTTTTTACAATTTTATTGGCCAAGCAAGCTAAATTTACTGTTTTTAACAATGTTTTTTCTTTGCTACTCATTTAATTAGGGATATCAGTCTCCTCTAAACGCTTCAACAATCGATTTTATTTTAGGTGCTAAACCTAGTCTAAAATCTTTGTGTTGAATTCTGTAATAGGCTGTTTTGAACAGACTGCTGAGGGCAGTAAAAGCAGCTAATAATTCTCTTAATATTTCAGAGGAATTTTTCAGGTAAATTTTTTCAGAAGTATTTCCTCCGCAAAAGTACTTAAAGGACCCTAAATGGTATCGTCAAGGTAACATGAAGAGCCCGAATCGCTAAATTCTTTTTCGATTCCCATTCATACAAGTTATTTGACGGTCTAAGTCGCATTTCAGTGGTAAAGAAATCCCACACAGCCAGAAAGATGCATTGAGCCGAGTGGGAGACCGTGTGTGCGTTTGCGTGTGTGTGTGTGGAGAAGAGAGTGAGAGCTGTTTCAGTGCAGGTCCTGAGGCAGAAGGCAGAGGAGAGCTATCGGGCTCTTATCACACGCGTTCAAAACCCTTATTCAAAGCTACTCATTTCTGGAAAGAGGGAGAAGCAAAGTGAAGGAAAGAGAGCAGAAGAAGACCGCCGGTCGATGCTTCACTTAATTTGACACGAACGAGGATATCAGTTTCATTTATTTCTCACTGGGATGCGGATTTTCCTCCTCCTTTTCTTGACAGCGCGCGCTTGACCCGCATCTCTCGCATCACACGGATATATACGGAGAAAAAAATTAAGATGAAGTGGCCTTCGAAAGTAGTTTTTGACGGCGTGCCGCCCGCTAAGGCTTCGTTTTTGCTTTAATCGTGTTGAAGAGCGCTGCACCGGGCACCACGGAACAGCGGGAATTGACAAGGCACGCGCGCGCAGTGCTTATAAAACAACAGCTGATCATTAAAGCTCACATCAAGCCAAATAAAACACTCGCAGAAGAATAAACAGCGTTGGTTTTGTTGCACAGAAACCGCGGAAGCATTAATAAACGACGAGCTTTAAAACAGGTAAGACGATTCGCTTCATTGCTTCATGCAGGTCTATTCTGCCTTTAGTTTATTCAACATGTGATGGATAGGCTTGCATGGGAAATTGCTGTGGATCACGAGACTTTAACGCCGTGTTTGGATGTACATCATTCTAATTCTGTGGACACGGTGTGGCAATCATTGATGTTGAATCAGCCTGACAAATCGGCTTGATAGGCTGAACTTAATAAATTATTACATGCCATTTCAAACATTTAGGAGCTTTTGTGTCCCAAATGCACATTAAAGTAAATTGTCACAATTGTTCTGCATTAGTCACAGCAACAGTTGATAGTCAATGAACACTGCATGATTTGCATGATAATTAGATCCCTTTTTTTGGAAATTATTTCTAATTTAAGCCCTGCTAATTTAATCACTGATGACTTTTTATGATGGATTCTGCTTTATAATTATTGTACATGCATTTGGAATAGAGACATTATGAAATAGAATGTAAGCCTGTGATGCAAGAAACTTAATTGTGCTCGTGACTCCCCAAGCATGCAGGTAAAGTCAACTATTAAATCTTAAATCCAATGAAGTCACCTTGATCCCAGTTATATGTGAACGATAAGGGTTGCGGTGCTTGTTTGATTTATAGATGAAATATGTGTACACTGCGTTGGATGTGCAACATGTGTGTCTTGAACTTTGCAGCATCTTGATTCAGCTCTTGAACGGAATGATTTGATTAGTGGATGATCTTAAATCCACCTTGATGGCAGATGCTGAAGTAATCTAATGTATTTGAGAGCTTCGTCGGGTTGTGTTGAAGGCTTTTGGCTGAAGATGTGGGTGAAATGGGTGTCATCTTTGCACCCCCTGGTGGATAATGGAAAGCGAGTCTGGAAGTAAAAAGTCTCTGCTTTAATGTCACAGTCATTATTTGCTCTCACTGTGAGCGTACTTATCTCCACTAAATGGAAACAGTGTGTTTTACAGAAGCCAAATTCTTATGCAACGCTATAATGTTCACTTAGTAATAATAGTGGCTTAAATGGTGAATGTCCAACACTGTATGTCAGCACAACGCCTCTTTTGGCTAGAACTATGGGGATGCTCTCTTCTTTCCTAAATGCAATGATTCCTGAATCACTTTAACTGCATCTCTGTGACAAATCTGTGCAATTCATGCATCTAAAAGATTCCTTCACTAATTTGCTTATAATCTGGTGGATACATTGTTGTGCCGTTAGGTGGCGATAAGTGAGAGTCTTATGTGTGATTTAAATGAGTCATGGAGTCATTCACTTAACGATTTCTTATCAAACAAGTCTTTATTTATACTTTAAATGTACATTTTCCCAGCAAATCTAATAAGAGAGACCAGAAAAAGACAGTTTTAGTTACCTGCACCAAAATAATAATAATAATATTAATAATATGCACATTCCACATACTGGTATGTTACTTTGCTGTTCTTCACTTCTTCATACTACGGTTTTTAAGCTTCCGGTAAAAACTATGGAAATTTAACAAAATTTAACATATCATTTTTCAATACGTATGACATTTTATCATTTATAATTTTTCCATTTATTGGCAGAATTATTGATAATGTTGTCTCCAGTTGAAACTCCACTGTTAATTGATACAACATTTAAAAAAGTTTCAATAAAAGTGTACTATAGTCAACATTGGAAGCGGATCAACAACATATTTTCTTCAAATTGTCCTGAAACAGAAATGTGTGTTGTTGAATAGGTTTAGGAAATCTTTGATTAAAGATTTTTATTCACTTCAAATGTTGACTACTGTACTACTGGCTGACAACCGAACCTTGTAGTTCACTAGAGGTCTGGATTAATTTGTTACATGATTATAAGGAATCAGTTTTCTTATGGAGGAAAATCAATATGGTTTATAGTTCCAGAACCTGACTTTGGGTGAAAACATGTGAAGGGTTTCAAAAAAATCCTGAACAACATTTTGTCTCAAACTATTTAAAAATAACATTTTTAAAGGGATTGGTAACCAAAAAAAAATAGTTTGCTGTCTCATGTCTTTTCATTCTTTGGTCCAGAGCACACGGCAAACATTTCTCTCACAAAATACCCGAAATATTGATTTATCTGACCACAGTACACGCTTTCACTGTGTGATGATCCATCACAGATGCCTCCGAGTTAAGAGAAGTCGACAGCGCTTCTGGACACTGTTAACATAGGGCTTTCTTTTGGCACAGTACAGTTTTAATTTGGCATTTGTGGTGTTCACACTGCGTGATTTTCATCAGATCACTGTTGTTTTCACTCTACATGACTATCTGATAGCATTCAGTGGCTGCTGTGTTCACATTGTACAATTTGCGACAGGAGCTTATACACTGCGGCTTGACCTTACTATAGGAAGAATTGCTGACAACTCTGTCTGGCTCACAAAGAACATTTCACAACCACAAGACCCGATAAGGGATAATGCAAGATCTTCTCTAAAATCAGAGTTCTCATGTGAGACTGTAGTGATACTCTGTTGTAGTAGGCTTGACAACACAACAAAAAGACATGGGTGCTCCTGCCTAAGTTTTTCCAAACTTTTAAAAAAGAACTGAATCCATGCTCGTCATATTGTGCATTGGCTGAAGGTCATCACCAATGTGTTTTTCAGCCAGAATTCATTTTAACATTGCACGATTTTGAATTGCAGACAGCTCCAGATATTTACAGTAGCATATCAAATATATGCCAGTGATTTTCTAGGATTGCATATTTGATAATTCACTTTGTGACTGCCAGTTTTGTGAATGAGCAGAGATTTGACTGCTATTCCGGGCATTTGTTGGGGATTTCACAAAACCTGTCAGTGAGTGAAAATCAGGGCTAAAATCGTGCAGTGTGAATTTGGCATTAGACCATCCAAGTAGAACGCTGGAGAAGGTTTTTTTTTTTTTTTTTTGGTAAGCTGTAACCATGCTACTTGAATGTCACATAGAGAGTCAAAATACCATGCATTTATATTAATGGTAACAATATGTCTAACTGTGGTCTAGTGATTGAGGTCTCATGAAGTGAAATGATTAGTCTAAGAAAGTAACTGAATGTAATTTATAACATTTATTATCGTTAATTCACAGCCTTGGCAAACATTCCTAAGCACGTATAATGTCACAATAAATACACAGATAAATTGATTAACTTCATAAGACCTCAGTGTATTGTCAGGAACCACAGGTATTTTTTTTTTTAAATTTCAACTGGGTGGCACAGTGGCTCAGTGGTTAGCACTGTCGCCTCACAGCAAGAAGTTTTCTGGTTCGAGTCCCACCTGAACCAGTTAGCATTTCTGTTTGGAGCATGATCTCCCCGTGTTCGTGTGGGTTTCCTTCGGTTTCCCCGACATTCCAAAGACAAACTAAACTGAATTGAATAAACTAAATTGGCCATAGTGTATGTGTGTGTGTGTGTGTGTGTGAATGAGTGTGTATGGGTGTTTCCCAGTACTGGCTTGTTTCTGCAAGGACATCCGCTGCATAAAACATATGCCGGAATGATTGGCGGTTCATTCCGCTGTGTTGACATATGAAATAGAGACTAAGCCGAAGGAAAATGATTGAATGAATATTTTTAAATGCTTTATAATTAGTTTATTTATTTTGACTCTCAAAGTGCTGGTGGCTGGAAACCTTCGGTGAAAGTCACGTTCATCTTTGACCTGAGGGTGAGTAAATTAACACCAAATTTTTATTTTTGGCTGAGCTGGCCCTATTGTTATTTCAGAATTGTTACGCATCAAACATTTATGACATTAATTGTGTACAATATTAATACTTTTAATTCAGCCAAGCCCAAAGGATTTGACCTGTAAAAGCTGTCATTGTTTCAATATGGCCAAACAACCAAAATTGTATTACTGTATATTGGTAATAAAACACTAGGAGCAACATTTGAAACGTTGAGTTTGCAGTGTTCTGCTATAACTCAATGGAACAAAGACATTCACTTTATCTCATTTATTATTTACTGGCATATTTATTCTGCATCTAATAAAGTCTGCAATGTAAAGTTTGCTGCAGGCATGAGCATGCTTGAAAAGGTTTCCAGAAGCCCTCTTTTATCGTCTTGTTGTGGAATTGCTTATACGTACTGTACATGTATCCTTTTTTATTAAGCGGGCTGCTAAAATGTTAAAACAGCACTGGATTTAATTTTTTATTTAAAGCATAACAATGTATTTTCAGCTTGTTTTCCTGTCTGACTGTATATGGGGCAGAACTCCTGTATGTGTTTGTCCGCACATTGACCCCTGATTTTGTTATTCTCTATGCAATTCTGTTAATGGGGTTGAGGTCACTTGCAGTTTCTTCTTATTTAAAACTTTTTATTATTGATTTTCTGCAAAGTTGGTAATGGGTATACACACATTATTATATACAATATCATCAGTTTTTAGGCACTGTTTTTACAGTACAGCCTACACAGCATATTGTATAATGGGGGAAAGTGACATAAATACTTGGTAAATGAAAAACAAAACAATTTAAATCATTCCTATTACACCATATACACTCACTGGCCGGTTCATTAGGTGCACCTTACTAGTACTGGGTTGGACCCTTTTTTGCCTTCCGAACTTTAGTCCTTCATGGCATAGATTCAACAAATTACTGGAAATATTCCTTAAAGATCTTGGTCCATATTGACATGATAGCATCATGCAGTTGCTGCAGATTTGTCGGCTGCACATCCACGATGTGAATTTCCCATTTCACCACATCACAAAGGTGCTCTATTGGAGTGGTGACTGTGGAGGCCATTTGAATACAGTGAACTCATTGTCATGTTCAAGAAACCAGTCTGAGATGATTCGCGCTTTGACATGGCGCGTTATCCTGCTGGAAGTAGCCATCAGGATGGCTGTGTGAATGGGGTGTTACACCCCCATCTCTAGCCTGAACTGTTGATACAAGGCAGGATGCATCCATGCTTTCATGTTGTTGATGCCAAATTCTGACCCTACCATCCGAATGATGCAGCAGAAATCGAGACTCATCAGACCAGGCATTGTTTTTCCAATCTTCTATTGTCCAAGTTTGATGAGCCTGTGCAAATTGTAGCCTCAGTTTTCTGTTTTAGCTAACAGGAGTGGCACCGGGTGTGGTCTTCTGCTGCTGTAGCTCATCCATCTCAAGGTTCGACGTGTTGTGCTTTCAGAGATGCTCTTCTGTATACCTTGGTTGTAACGAGTGGTTTGAGTTACCGTTGCCTTTCTATTGACCTCTGGCATCAAGGCATTTGCCCCCACAGAACTGCCGCTTACTGGATATTTTCTCTTTTTTGGACCATTTTCTGTAAACCTTAGAGATGGTTGTGCATGAAAATCCAAGTAGATCAGCAGTTTCTGAAATACTCAGACCAGCCCGACTGGCACCAATAACCATGCCACGTTCAAAGGCACTTAATTCACCTTTTTTTCCCCATTCTGATGTTTGGTTTGAACTGCAGCAGATCATCTTGACCTAAATGCATTGAGTTGCTAACATGTGATTGGCTACTATTAGAAATTTGCGTTAACGAGCAGTTGGACGGGTGTATCTAATAAAATGGTCGTAACAGCGGAGAGTGTACGTTAGTACCAGGGTCGTAACACTGGTGAGTGTACGTCAGTTGTGCATAATGTACATTCGGTTGCCATAAGACATGTGTTTACCCCTGGTGTCAGTGTATGAGTTAGTTTATATGCTTTTGGAAGCTTCGAAATAAAATCTATCCAACACCATTATACAGCATGAAAGAGCCAGGATTAAATCTAAAACTACTCTGGCTATGTTCGTCTGACAGTAAAAAAATACACTGAGGATAGCTTGAGGGTGATTGAATTATGGGGTAATTTTCATTTTTGGGTGAACTATTCTTTTAAATTTAAAACCAGGTGTTTAAACGAATTAACTAACAACAAGGAGCGAAAACTAAACAAAGGGAAAACTAAATAACATAGAAACAGAGCTGACACATTACAGTTCACCCTACTTCCAAAAAGACACGTCCTGCTCCTCGCACAAAAAAGGGAAACAACTGAACAACTTATTTTACTTGCAGCATCTGTAAAGATGCAGTAGTGTCTCCTGGCTGTTTTGCTTTTTCCTGTTTTTGGCAGTGGTAGCAGGTCTGCTGTAATTCAGTGATATCACCAGCGTGTAATCATGGCTAAAGGTGGAAAGTATATTTTCAGCTTTTACTCCAGTCTGACTGTATTTTGAGCAGAACTACATGTTTGTCCGAATAATGACCCCTAATTTAGGAAGTCTTTTTAAGGGATTTCTGTTTGGTGCTGCTATTGGTGCCAAAGTCATTTACAGCTTCTTTTATCGGAATTACAATGAAGTTTTTGTGGATTTTTTTGGAATATTGATAACTAGCATATATGAGCAATATCACCGAATTAACAGTGCGATATGGCTGCATATCGGCAGTGGTGAGAGGTGTGTGTTGACTTGAGGCCACAGGCCAAGTGCCTTAGTGTCCCACCAGTGACGAGATATATATATATATATATATATATATATATATATATATATATATATATATATATATATATATATATATATATATATATATATATATATATATATATAGCCATTTCGCACTGCTATGATATTGCGTTTATACAACAGTTCGACGCCATAATCGTGTATATAAAAAAAGAAAATCAAATACGGAGAGTCTAAAAACCCTTTTGTATGAGAAACTACTTCATTCACATCTGCAGCTGACATCAGAACAGCAGAAATCGTTACTCATTCACTAACGTCACTTTAGAGCAAGTATTTGAATGATTCTCTAGCATAATATCTAAAGTGATGACAAAACGTCTATGATTTTTGCTCACATTTTAAGATTATAAGGCTAAACGGCATGAAATGCCATCAGTCTACAGAGATATCCAGAGAGTATTTCTCTGTTGCTATTGGGAGATCACAATAATTAACCCCGAAAAAGCCAAAGCAAAGCAAGCACTACCAGATTATTATGGTATAAATACAGCACAACAACATACAAGAGAGAGATCGACTTAGTGTCACTTACCTGTTTTATAGTGATTTGATCAGCTGTATTTTGAAGTTTTTCGCTCCGTTTTTCCTCCCCTAAGGACATATTATGTGGTCTCTGTCGTCATCTTATGGCAGAACGTAAACCCTTTTTGATCTGCTCAATGACAGGCTTATAGCCATTGACATGCTGAATCTCCGCAATTATAAATATTGATAGGCATTGTCCTTATTAATAAACTGCATAGTTGCAGTCTAAACACCTACACTCTCACCTAAAAAGCCTCAAAAGTACATTATGTTGTTCAACAACTGCAGTATTTGTCAAACTGTAGTGAGTTTTTTGATCTGCTGTCTCACTATGTGGATGGAGTAATACACTAGGGTGAAGAGGCTGTGCGAGTGCTGATGTTGCAGAATATCACATGGCTATCAGCCAATCAGATGCGAGATTCAGACAGAACTGTTGTATAAAGATATTATACCATATAATCACTTTTAGGCACTCAAAAATTTCTTTTGCTGCTTGAACCAACACAATTCTTAAGTTTTTTTTAGCCTACTTAATTGTTATTAGAAATTTAAGTGGACTGTATTTAAAACAATTAAGTTAACTTAATTTGTGTTGGGACAACATGAAGGAATTGTGTGGAACCCTGCATTTTTTTCAGTGCAGTAAAGCTTAAATCTCATAGTACAAGTCTTGATTTTTTTTTGTTTTTGGGACAACTTAATTATTTCATGTTCAATCTACTTAAATTTTGTAAAAACAATTATGTTAACTTAATCGATTTGTGTTGGGACACCCCAACATTTTTTACAGTGTATGGGGAAATACAGGGTGACAGAGAAAGAAAAGTACAAAAATGTCAAAAAGGAAAATATTTTAAAAATATCCATAACTCATCTGCAAAGGATCTTGTTTTGTGTGAACATTTCCTTGTTTCTTTTACTTACAGCCTCTTTAAAGATGCAGTAGCATCTCCTGGCATTTTTTTTTTCTTTTTGGCCTTGGTAGTAGGTCTGTTGTAATTCAGTATTATCACCAGCATGTAATTATGGCTAAAGGTGGTTCAGTCAAGTGCTTTTGGAATGGTATCTGTGCACTGATTTGCATTTGTTTTTACTGAAAGCCCCGTCCCAGTGGACAGAATGTGCACAGCAACTGAACAAACACGATTAAAAAGGGCACACTAAGGCCCACACAAGTTTGAAGTGCGAGTTTGTGGCTGGTAGCGCATATGTATATGCACCTGACAGAAAGCAGAGTAAGATGCATGATCTCATTGGACGCCTGATCAGTTGATGGATAGGTCACGGAGAAGCGCAACTCTCTGTTGTAGTGAAGGTTAACCAACATGCTGTGACAATTTGTCAGTATCGGTGCGGTCGGTCTCTACAGAATTGAGACAAGGGCATCATTCAGCACTTTTCTATGTTGTTGAGGGCCACTCACAGGATATTTGCCAATCTGTGCAACACCCATGAGGCCAGCCCTTCACAAACTCCACACTCAGCCCATTTTCCTAGCTAATCAAAACCCTATATATTTTTTTTTTTTTGCACAATAAGAGACCGAGAACAGTTGTGAAACAAACATGCTTTTGTGATGTCTAGAGTATGTTCTGTAGGGGTTTTTGAGAATATAAGTTATGGAATGATGATATTATTTCTGATTATAGAGTTCGCTAAATGTATAGCTTAAAAGGTTCAAGACACTCATGAGTACTTTTAAAAAATGTTTTAAACAGATTGGTGTGTGTTGAGCATCAGTTAAGACACTGTTAACACCTGTCAGCTTTAATTGTGGGGAAAACTGGATAATTTTAGCTTTTGTCAGGTAATTTCATCTTCTGGATTTAAAATAATTTTTGGGGTGAAGCGTGAATCTGCTAGTGGAGTGATGGCGCGTCAGTTTCTCATTATTATTAATAGCAGAGTTTTCTTATCCTATGAGAAGACCCTGCTTCTTAATTATTCATAAGAGCACGGGCTTTCCAAAGGCAAGGCAGACCTGCCAAGCTGTGAGACCCAATGACCGGGTGAGACTACGTCTGTGCAGTATTTAGCCATTCATGAAGGGTCGTATGTGTTTGTTTCCAGGATTCACGGGATTTGTTGCATGTTTTTCAGCGATGCTGTCAGGGCCGATACAGCAAAGCTGTTGGATTGCAGCAAGCATTTTTTTTGTTGGGAAAGCAATACAAGAATTGGAGAATGGCGGACTTTGTCTTTTATCAGTTGAGCTTGTTACCATTCAGATGCATCGCCTATGTCCATGCTGCTGTGCTCACCTATTTTTAAAATTCTCCAGATTACCGGCAGGGTTAATGGTTGGAATGGACAGGGGGCAAGAGGCCTGCTGCAATGCTATCAACTGTGTCTGCATTCAGAACCGGGGATTGAGGAAGAGAGAAGTCCTCCTCATTTATGGTGTTTACATGATTATCTATATAATGATATAACAAATTGTGGTTATGTGTATTTGAAATTACGAATACCAAATGTAGCAGAGCATGAAATTAGTTTATTTGTTTGCATTTTAACTTTGTAAACTATAAAATCAAGGGCCTCCTCACGGTTTCGGTCTCATTTTGTGAGCCAACTGACAGTTGTTCGCTCCCCTGCCGGCTATGCCCACTCCTCCCTCTGCTCGCAGTGCTTCACGTCCATTATGAAGCTTTTTTATTTTATTTTATTTTTTTATTAAAGATTCTGAGGAAGACTTGAACTGAAAGAGGGGGGTTTCATGGCCCTTTAAGTTTGTGTTGTAAAGTTGGTCAATCATTTTACACTTTTTTTTTTTATACTTTTCTATAGCCACCCCTTAAAAGTTTGTCCTTTTTAAAATGGCTTATTTAAGCAATTTTAATGTTTTTACAATAGTTTAGAGGGTCCTGATGATAATTTAGAATGATCATTTATACTTTTCAGTTTTTTTTTTTTATTAATAATTACTCATAAGAATAAGTGTGGTGTTTCATTGACCCTGGAACAACATTCCAATCAGCCAATCAGAATGTAAGGCAAATGTTTACCTTGTATGTTAAGTTTAGGCTTGTGAGAGAAAAACAGTATCGTAAGGCATGTTTCTTTTTGTTCTGCTTAATCATGTGCTCCCAAAAAAGACATTTAAAATAAACAAAGCAATATGATGACTTTTGACTGCTTTCTTTAATAACTACATTACACAATACTTGTACTTTTTATTTTCAGCACTTGAGTAGTAACTTTGAAATAAACTACTTGCAATACTTAAGTACAAAAATGTTGAATTCTTTAGTACTTCCACTTAAGTATGGTGCTTAAAGAGCACTTCTACCCAAGTCACTTTTTTGATAGAGCACTTGTACTTTTACTTAAGTCTGGGTCTCTAGTACTTTATACATCTCTGCTTTATTTGTTTTATTTTGGCTATAATAAAAGCAGGTTTAAATATTTTGAAACCTATTTTAAGGTCAATATTATTAGCCCCCTTAAGCTATATATATTGTTGAATGTTCCCAGAAGAAACTACTGTTATACAATGACTTGCCTAATTAACTTAATTAAGCCTTTTAATCACACTTTAATCTGAATGCTTGTATTTTGAAAAATATCTAGTAAAATATTATGTCCTGTCATCATAGCAAAGATAAAATAAATCAGTTAATAGAAATGAGTTATTAAAAGTATTGTGTCTAGAAATGGGTTGAAAAAAAATCTTCTTTCCATTAAACAGAAATTGGGGGGAAAAGGGTCACTTATAATTCAGGAGGGCTTATAATTCTGACTTCAACTGTGTATATACAGTACAGTTGTTTTCCTCCCTGTAAATAAGGAAAGGGAAATAAATACAATAGAATAAAAATATGAAACAAACTGTGCTTTAAACATCTTCACTGTAAGAAAAAAAACTTTAATTACAGCTACAAAAGTCCTTCAGTCAAGAGCAGTGAGTGATTTTTCTTCTTTAGTTGTTTGATGATAAAACCAGTCGACAGCTGGAATATTGTGCGCTGTCACTTTAAGAGCAGTGCGGTTCTAATGAATGTTTCTCTATCACGTGTCTTTTGATTCTCAACTAGTTTGTTTATTACACAAATGAGGGTTAATATGAATAATCACTAAACACCGCATTTAACAGATTAAGTTAATTTTATAAATTTTTACAAATTTTAATGGATTGAACATAAAACAGTTAAAAAAACCTTAAGAATTGTGTTTAAGTTAAATTTTAATTAGTTTGGTCGGGTTTGAATGTATTATTTCATGTTAATGTATTAACTATAATGAACAATGCATTTATACAGTGTTTATTCATCTTGGTTAATGTTAGTAAATGAAAATAAAGTTGTTCGTTAACTCAGTGTGTTAACTAATGAAAGCATGCATTCATTTGGAATTGAATAATTCATTAGTGAAAATACACTGATTATTAAATTCAGTATTATTCATTAAGTTCTACTTAATTACTAGAACTAAATTACATTATAAGTTCATGTTAGTAAATATATTAACTATTGAAACATTGTAAAGTGTGCAATTTTAAGTTGTAAATCAGAGTTTACATAATAAATTTGCAGTCCTGAAAAAAAAACTAAGAATAAAACAAACTGCAGTCCTGGTTCTAAAATGATTATTGTAATGGTGGACTAATAATAAAAAACGCACTACCAAAAAGCAAGCGTTCAGAATGAAATGATAAAAGCGTTTACCATGGGTTGTTCTCTCAGAGCCTCCAGCAGCCACGGCCATTTCAAAATCCATACGTCAGTCAATGAGCAGAATATAATGTCAGAGAGCATGACACATCCATATATCTATCCTCTGTGTCTAGTATCGATTCTGTGGTCAGTAATGTTTAACTGAATTTTCCAGGCCTCTTCTCCAGCCCAGCGCAGTCAGTATATCATACTTAATAATTATTGGCACAAATCAGTTTAGCCCAGGTGAACGGCTGAAAATTGCAGCCTCCACAGTACGTTATTTTCCTCGAGGCTTGCACAAAATATAATAATTTGCCATTTATTCAGCTTTTCTTTTTCCAGATATTACACAGCATGGCTTTTGCACTTCATATCGCACACAACTTGCCACCGTTAACTCTTTGGCTCATGAAATGCAACAGTAGATTTGAGAGTTTGATGCGTGCCTTTTGAATTTAGCAAGATGTTATTTACCGACATTTGATTCGAGTGTTTTGGCTGTCGAGCACATTCTGAATGTCACCCACCCTCCGAAAATGCCTCTTTCATGTTGCCCTGGAAGTGTCAGCTGTCAGATGTGTCTCCAGCTGAGTTCCCTTTCAAGGCCATTCGAGGTCACATGAGCTGCTTTTACAGCACTCACTTTATTTTATCGTAACTTTGCGTGCCACCTTTGTAGTGCAACTCATCAAGTTCATGCTAAGCTGAAACAGCAGCTATCGTGTCAGTCTTGTGATGAGACCGAGTGACGCACATATATCCTGTGAGACACAGTTGGGATGTATGTAGTCTAATATCTCAGAATTAACAATTACGCTCATGCCGACGGCAGAAAAATGGTCCAAGAGTCTTTTGAAGATGAGCGGATTCCCTGCAGAGATTTATAACCCGAGTGACTGAAGTATCGTACATGATCTGATGCTTCTGCGCTCACTTATCGAAGACTCAGGGTGAACATAAAAGATTGTTGTGACTTTAAGGATGTGACATGCTGTAATTGACTGATAAATTAATGAAATGTGTGTGTGTGTGTGTGTTTTTAAATGACCTTCTAAGGTTCTGCAAGGCATAAAAAAAAAACCTAGAGGCTGGTCTTATTTAATGCCTGAGGACATTTTTCATCAATCTTGGTAACCTCTAATTTCTTCCTTTCAGATCTCACACCGCTTTGCTTTTAAAAGAAATTGCACTTGAATTTAGTTTTAGCATCCTGTCGTGACTTTTATTTTAGACTGTGTTCACTGTTAGCATGTTTGGTTTGCTTAAAACAAACCTTGATGTGATTGGTCTGTTAGAGCAGTATATGCGAGTGTGAACTTCGCCATTTGAGTTGACTGAAATATGGACTTGTTTACATGTTATATGCCCATTATGACTTTATTTGTAAGGGCATATAATAACTTTTAGCCACGTACATTCAGTCAAGGCTGGAATTAGTCATACCCCTGGGGTATGAATAGTTAAGCATTGATTTGAAGGATTAATAACAAAAACAGCTCTTGAACATGACCATAACAACAGCAATCTGGAGAGCTCACTGTCGATGTGCTCTTTTGAATTTCTTTTTTTTGGTGTTTTTTTTTAGGTATTTTGAACTCAAAAACAAACTACTTTTAATCCTTGCAAAAATTTGTTGGGTTGACATAATGGCTCAGTGGTTAGCACTGTTGCCTCACAGCAATAAGGTCACTAGTTCGAGTCCCGGCTGAGCCAGTTCGCATTTCTGTCTGGAGTTTGTATGTTCTCCCTGTGTTCGTGTGGGTTTCCTCTGGTTTCTTCCACAGTTCAAAGACATGCACTATAGGTGAATTGAATAAAATAAATGGCCTGTAGTGTACGTGTGTGAAACCTAAAACATATGCTGGATAATTTGGCAGTTACTTCCCCTGTGGTGACCCTTGACTAAGCCAAAGGAAAATGAATGAATGATTGAGTTAAAATTAGTTCAGTAAAGCTGTGGCAAAAAAACAGTTGAGAAAATGATCCTGCATCAATTCTTGCGTTTTCAAAATGCATCGCTATTTTCTCTTGAATCGATTATGAGTTTATTTTTTAACAGCTGTAGGCTAGTTTTTAACCACACACTCAAATGCTTATGAGGAAGAGTTCTTGTGCATTTGCCTGAGTCTTGTAAGTTAGCTTTAATGTCACCAGATTAATGTAAACACAGATCACTATGAACCTCTTGTAATTTTGTTTTATTTGTGATTATTTTAGGTTCATGTGGTATTTGCAAGGAATTGGATGCAAGCAGAGTATTGCTGTTTGTAAAGCATACAGGACCATCTGCTGTGAAATCCTATAAGCTTAGAATCCATTCAAGAGAGATTCATTCTGAAAATCTCAGAACTGATGCAGAATCGATTTCTCAAGCGTTTTTGTGCTACAGCTCTAGTTGTCATTAATTCATTTTCCTAAGACTTAGTCCTTTATTTATCAGGAGCCACCACAGTGGAATGAACCGCCAACTATTCTGGCATATGTTTTACACAGTAGATGCTCTTACAGCTGCAACCTAATACTGGGAAACACCCATACACTCTCATTTACACACGTACTCATACACTACGATCAATTTTGCTTACACAATTCACCTCTAGCGCATGTCTTTAGACTGTGGGGAAAACCGAAGCACCTGGGGGAAACCCACACGAACACGGGGAGAACGTGCAAACTCCGCACAGAAATGCCAACTGGCCTAGCCATGACTCGGACTAGTGATCTTCTTGCTGTGAGGTGACTGTTCTAACAACTGAGCCACCATTCCACCCCCTCTAGTTTTCAGTAAGATAAAAATAGGTTTTTATTTATTTAAACAATGCTCTTATCTTACCCTTTACCTGTTGGCATCTGTTGTTGCTAAATGTTTTTGCACAAATACAGTAGTCAATGTTTGAAGTGGATCAAAAAGGTTTTTCAAAATTGTTTTAAGGCAAGAATGGGTGAAGTTCAATAGTTTCAGGACAACTTTGATGAAAGGTTTTGAACCACTTCAAATGTTGACTACTGTACATGTCATGAAAGAGTTTTCATTTCATCTTAAAAATGACAATGTGAACAAGAATGTAGCCTCATTTTAAAAGTGAGGGTGATATAATGTTAAGTGTAGTTTCATGGACCCTGTCACAAGTATCATGACGGGTTTACATCAAATTACAAAATATGAATTGCCGTTTATGCAAGGTGTTTCCTACACAGTGTCAATGGGCAGGACAGTAAATTTGACATTGTTCTCTCTTCTGTCTGCCATTATCAGACTCACCCATTTTTTCTTTATGCTGAAAGTCTTAACACCATCATGGAGCCTTTCCTTTATTATTTTAGCAAATATGATGGTAAAAATATTATTTGTTGTCTAAGTTTCTTTAACTATGACAACTTACGCTACTGAGAAACCTGGAAATGTAAAAAGGGTCCATTCTATTCTGTTCTGCTTTTACATTGAAAAAGTGCTGAGGATGATTTCTGTTGTGTAGTGTGGGGGACATGTGCCACCCATGGTGTAAGCACTCAGTGAATCAGGACTAAAAACATTACTCCAGACTTAAAAGAACCGAACCGAACTACACCTTTTATCCTACCTTGCCATCATGGACAGTTAGGACACAAGAAGAAAAACAGCTGAACAAAAGGTTGTTTCTCTGCTTCTAATTTTGGCAAAATGTTTGTCAATTACTGTGTGAAATTGCTAGTTGTTGTTTTTAGATATGATTGCATGATGTAGACTCTGTGAGCAGGAGCTCGCCTTTCATTTTTCTGTTTCACTGCTTTCTCCAGTTTGCCAGACCTGAAAATTTGCATTGTCGACATCAATTCCCCGATACTACCCTCAGCTTCACCGTTGTACGTCCATGAGCTTTCAAGCTTTTCTAAGATTACATTGATATACAAGTTAGCATTTTTTTCTCATCAATATCATTCAAATTACTTACATTTTGATGCCAGGCTGTCAAAGCGAGTAACCTCCATAATCACTCACTTCATCAGTCCGACTGCGTTTCTCTTCCTCTCTGCCGGTCTTAAGTCGATATGTGTAGATGTCTGTACACTTTTGAAGGATTCCACCTCCGCAAATAAGCTTCCAGGCTCAGAGAGAAGTTCATCGGAGACAAATGGTGCACATTTCACAGGTAGGCCTTTGCAACCGCTGTGATTTGTTTCATTGCTAATGGGGGCTGAAGTGCCGGAGCCCCAGGCCATTTGCTTTTTGGAGTGGCAGTTGGAGCGAGAACAGCCAGCATCTCTTAACAGCTTAAAAAAGAAAAAAAGAAAAAAAAGAAAAGAACCAAGTGAGTTCTTGGGCTTCCAGAAGACTTTCTCTTTACCTCTTCTCATTACCATACACAGGCTCTACAGACAGAATCTCTAATGTCCACAGGGTGCTTAATGCACCACAGAGGTGACTGCTGAAACTGCCTAATTGGCCGTCCTGGCAAAGCCATATGGAAGCTACCTGGGTGATTGACAGAGGCCGTGGAGAAAAGGAGATCCCAAGTGGAAGGCTGGATTGTCCTGGCTTCTTTTTAATCATGTCGTTCAGCATCGTCGATAAGAGATGTTCTGAGATTAGAGTTCAAGGAGGACGGCCTTGGGCTGTGACTGTGGGATTTACTCAACATGTGCTTGGGATGACTGAATCAGTATTCAGTAAGGAGGAGCAGAAGGTAACAGCTGAAGACTATTTGGTATGCAGATCACATTTTTTATCTAGAGTAATGATGTGCAGACTTGTGGCTTTAGCATGGTGGTTACCGCTGCACGAGTTTTGTAATTTATGAAGCTGATAATTCTGGTTCTTGATTCTGATTGGCTGAGCCAGGCTTGAAGCTGTTGTAAATTACTTTACAAGCATACACCTGTGGCCTCATTACATCACTGTTACATCAGCTACTGTGCTGCTATGGATGCAAATATTATGCATTTCATCTAAATTAACTGTTTTTTTAAATAATTTAATGATTTATGAGTATCCTCTGCTTGCGTTATGTCAAAGGAAGTATTCTTATGCGAGAGATACGTTGGATGTAAAAATCCCAGTTTCCATGGTGCATTATATTTTTTGTTTCAGGTATATTACAGTACATTCATCAAGTTAGAGTGTTTAATAAAGCTTCTTATAGGTGAACTCGCACTATGCTCTGAATCGGTGTGGTGTGGTAGAGATAATCAGATGTACGTGTGGGAGGAAATAACATATATAGTGCCAATAAATAAATGGAAAAAAAACAGACTTGTTCTATTTGAGCTTCATAAGATGAAGCTTGTTACAGCTAGGATCATTCTGTTGCCATTTATTGGCACTGTCAAACGGTTCTAGTGGAAGGATTGCATTTAATGTTTCATATTTTAGAAAAGTAACATTAATATATGTCTGCCTTTTAGTATACCGTATGTATTGTGTGGTATCCATTTTAGATAAGCAATAGGCCCTCTGAAGTGAATATAGAAGAGCTAAGGGGCTTTAGGCACTTACAGTCATGTCTAACCTCTGCTTGACAAGCTGTTCTAAATTCAGGTTGGGTATCATTTGATTTATCATCGATATTATTCATGATTCTGCTTCATTCTTTTTGGAGAACAGTTTCGTTTCCAGTGTGGTGGGAAAAAAAGTCAAATTTTATAAATCACACACTTGTTGGCTTGTGCAGGGCTTACATGAATGGCTTGTCTGAGCTGTTGACTATAGTGCAGGTTAGCGCTCCCATTTTTTTATTTAGATCCCTCAACAGGAATCTGGATATGTGATTATGATGAACAAATTACATTCAAGTGTATGTTAATATGCAAATTCAAATGTTTTAATCAAATACATAAACCCTATTCTACATTATGTGTACAGGAATCAATAAGTAGAATCAAAAGTTTCATTTTGGAATAAGAATCCAATTCCTAAATAATGGATTTCAGAATCTGAATTGATCCCATGTACACGAACTTAAAATCTGGGTGTCAGTAAAATCTTATTTCATTAAAAAAACATGCTGTAAATATTGTGAGATATAATAACCAAGATATTTTTAAACTCTATTTGATTATATAAAAAATGTGTTTTATGGCATAGCTTTAGCCATCTTCATTGTCACACGATCATTCAGAAACCATTATAATTTGGCTTATGATAAAGGGTATGGTTTATCAGATTTGATATGCTCTGCAGTACTTCTGTGAACCCCAAGGGTCCTCTAACTCCCATTTAAAAACCCTAGCTGTAGTAGAATTTAATGCTCTAAACTCTGCTCTACCCATTTCATTGAACCTCTCTCAAGTTCCCTTGTGGTTATTTTGGATTACCGCCTGTGCCAGTTCATCTCTGCCTGGTGACAGGATCATTATCTTCCAGACCTTTGCAGGTACAGTTACAATTGAATGTATACTGGTGTTTTTTTGGATTGGCACAAGGACAGTAATGACCATGAGGAGACAAAGACATCACATTAGTGCCAGTAAGATACCAGTTATGGCTTGTCATAGCCATAACCTTCCACTTGGAAAACCATCAGTTATGTTGCAAACATTGTACATTTAAACAACTGAATACAGTTGGCATAAAAAGCACGCAATTAACCAACAATCTGCTCTTATCTGCAATTCATTGTAGTGGAAACTGTATCAGAGTTAAGAGATCACCACAGATCTCAAGGACAGCTGTGAAAACAAAGATTAAAGATTCTTGCCGAGAAGCTTAGAGTAAAGAGCAACCAAGGCATTATTTATGGAAAAGATGCAAAACAATACTAAAGCATAAGGATTCAGATGTGCTCCAGTGGGCACAGCTGATTCAATTAGAAGGAAATGGAAGTGACATCAAACCACACAGACGTTGGCCGGGAAAGGTTGTCCTTCAAAACACTTTCAGTACTTAGACTTAAAATAGCATTTCAAATGTTTACTTCTCGAAATGAGCTGTATTGTTTTTCCTGCATAATTGAAGGGATGCAAGCCAAGAATGAAATTAGCTTACCAAAAAAATAGTTTACCTATAAATAGAAATATTTCAATGACAATCTGACAAAAGAGCTGAGGTTTAAGATGAAAATATAAAAATAACAAAATAAACATGCAACTCTCAACTTGAATTCCTTCAATCTAGGGTTGCCTAAATGCAGAACTTCCATTTCTCTGCCAAAACTACTTGATAATTTTAAATCCCTAGATCAACAGTTGTGTATTAGAACCCAACTTAGATTTCTTCTTTGTCATTCATACATAATGACATGGGACGGTACAATATGGAAGTCAGACACTGAGGGAGAAGGCAGCTCATTAGTCTCTGCTTCCCTGAATCTTCAATTGTGTTACCAGATGCTGGGCCTCATCGCAAATCTCATCTTTAATCATCTAGAGAGCCAGAATGGAGCCTCTCTTTTGAACTGATTGTTTGGAGAGGAATTGCGTTTAATGCCACTCGCCCTGTCATCGCTGGTTTTGCAGGACTACGATGTTCAGGCGTTCTTATCAGCTCAGTCTCGCGGTCCTGAAGCGATCGTGACATTAGGTTGACAACATTTGGTTTCATCCACTCAACCCTGGCTTCAATGATAGCTTAGATGGGTGTCCCCTCTTTAAATAATGACACATTTACCACTCAAGTGGATCGGGGCAAGTAAGTACTTGGTAGAAAGGAGAGAAAAGCTTCACTAAAGCATGTCACCACATCTCTGATAGGTTTCCGCCTTGTATCAGTGTGGATTTCAGGTCAGAGCGCTGAATGAAGTCTGGCTGTAAGAGCAGAGGAACACGGTGCACAGACTGGGGTAATTACCCTTTCCTGTCGAACAGCTCTCTGCTCTGATATATAGCCCGGTGTGTGTTGTATAAATATTATGGCCTTCAATCACAGCCCTGTGGATTCACTACTGGAATCATTGGTCTAAACACTGTCTTCCAACCTGACCCTAAACGTTTTATGGTTGCACACAGTTTAGGTATGCTCTAAAGGTTTTGGAGCCACTGAAATTCGTTTAAAGTCTTTAGGATCTCCAGAAATTAAGTTGATCTCATAATACACACTTGAAGAGTTGAGGAAGGGGTCTAATGGTGTAATTAAAGACGTATTTGGATATAATATTTTTATAATTATGCAGAAGAGCTAATGTTTTTGGGTTCCCCAAAGAATGCTCATGGATTCATCCAAGAGATTTACACCCCAGTCTAATATAATAGGGAGATCAATATTACATTTAAACACCATAAAACGTGTCAATGAACTAAATAAACTGTAACTGGTTGATTTAAATGTCAGTCAGATGTCCTCTGGGCTTCCTAGGCTAATAAATTAGTACTATGACTAAGCCCCACCCCTTTTGCATATTCACTTATAGGATATTATATTTCATGTTGACTTCATGTTGGCCTTTAGATTGTCAAGAAACCTTTATAATCATGACATGACACATTGTGAATATGAATGTTTTTTTTCAGATGCTTAACAACTTCTGCATGCTTACAATTGTCAAGTGTCATTCGGTCAGTGGCATTTTAAATGCAAAGGTAACGATGTTTGAGATGTCTTTATGACAACTTGACATAACCAAATACATCATAGCTTGTCTTTGTCAGAACAACTTTACATGACCTAGACCACATCATGACTCAAGTCATGTGGCCTTAGACATGTCAAGTTGTTATTACAAAGACATTTCAAACAATCTTAGCAATTAAAATGAGATGAAAATGCCACTTAACTACAGTTGTATAAAATCTCCTTCATATTAATGTCATATGTCATGTCAGGATTATAAAGGTGTTATGACAGTCTTCAGAACAACCCCTTGAATAAAAGGTTACCAAAATGTTGTGTAGGATGGCTTATAAAGTGTACTTATGGATTATTATAGATTATCATTGGGTATTGCCTATACTGTATAACCCTGGACCTGGCAAAGGTTTAAAGGCACAAATAAGCCACGTAATTACTTTTGTAGCGCCCATAATATCTTCTAAGACATGCTGAACACAGAGGAAGGAGGCTAATCAGAAATCTCAGTCAGCCGTTTCATCTAACGTGTTTGTGCATTGAACACACATTTACACGATTCAATGTGACAGACCAAAACAGCTCGGAGAAATTGGCTCACATGAGCATCTTCAAAGTGTTATTTAATAAGCAATAGTTTCTCTAGTGAATAAGTGGTGTTTGCTAAGCCAAGCATCACTAATATTATTGCTCAGCATTGCAGTTCTATGATGTTGACCTGAAAGCTGCCTTAAAAATAATGTGACTCTTACATTTCTAAATGGAAAATCCACAACATTCTAATATACAGGCAGCTTTTCTATATGCAAGTAATGTTTGCATTACATTTAGCTACAGATACATTTTAACTTTATATTTTTCTATATTTAAATGTAAAATGTACACAGCCAAAAATCTATAATTATAAAATATGATGGTTTTTTTTTCAATGAAAACAACCTGTGTTTAGTTTAATTATCAGAAAATCTCAGTAAATTATTATAAAATGCAGTTCTAATTTATGAAAATGCATTTATTAAAATGTATAATTGTTGTTTTAAATGGTACAATTGACCTTAGGCATCTCAACATTAAATTATGGTTGATTGATTGTTTTGTTAAAAATAAAGATGACAAACTATCGAGTTCATAAAGTTCAAGGTTTAAACGATGGCAAATGCTACTTAGGGAAAATAATTAGAATTATTACCTAAAATCAATTCAAAATGGAAATTAGATTACCTTTTAAAGTTATAAATTAACATTAAACGCTGCAATATTTCTGTAATATTAACAGACAACCAATAAGTCGGACATATTTGGAAATCTTTGATTTGGTTAAACAAAGAAACATGCAGGAAAATAAAGGGTTCGATATAACACATTTAAAAATAGTTTCGATTGGTGTTTAATGACCATTTCTAAACATTATGCGATCATAAAAAAAGAGAAAAAATGTAATCTTATCAACACAGGCTCATTCTGAAAACATAGCCCTATATACATTTTGGAGATCTCGAATTATGCAGCCATAGGTACTGGCTGCGTTTCGTCTTTAAAACGAACGCTAGGGGGTGGTATGACGCTGTTCCTTTTCACGCTTACCAGCTGACCGCTTACCTCCATATGGACAGCTTTTCCGCTGTTACCAGTTTGTGCAATGGCTTGCCGCGTACGTCGGCGAACTTGTGACATAAAGCAGAATTGACTGTGACGACGGGGTTCGGGTGCGGCAAAGAACAGTTTTAGAAAGCAGGTCAGACAAAAACAAAAGCCAAAAATTTTTCTTTAAATAAGTAAATAACAGGGTGAGAATGTGGTAAAATGTGAAAATGTGGTAATACCAGGTTTCTTTTTATGGATTGCTTTGGAAAACACTAGCTAAGTTTCCATCCAAAAATGCGAATCAACTTTATGCGCAAAACTGGATTGTTGCATAAAAGACGTGCAAATAAAGCAGCGTTTCCATCCAACAAGTCAGAGCGAACAAAATGGTCACTTCCTGATTAATTGGCACCAAATATCAACAGTAAAAATGGAATTTGCTGCGGTAGGAGAAGCTGTGTCAATCTTTTCCTCATTTAATAGATGGCTTGCAACTTAGAAGACAATGTTGCCATGCAGTGAACGCGCGGTGGCGTTTAAAGGCGTGAGACATGGAGCACAGATGCTCTTGATTCTGGAGGTTAATAATATTAAGATTAAGATTAATAATATAATAACACTAATACTGAAACATTTTTTAGAATGACCAAAACAACATTTCAGATGTTTTATAATGTGCTCAGCCTGCTGGTTTATCCATTCACACACAATTTACCATCACATGATCTCTTATAACAAAATCTCACGATTTTGTGCACAGATTTTTTAATACGCATACTGGAATTTGATCTGTAAATGTGTTTCCATCGTAGTTTATGCACATCTTTTTCTATCGAATAAAAGTTTATCCTACTCAGTTATGTGCATATGTTTTTTGTACATTTTCTAAATTTATGTGCATTGTGGTGTTTCCATCAACCGTTTGTTTATGCGCATATCCAAAATCGTATAAAAAATAGGTGGACGGAAAAAGCTGTCGGTTGGGTTTAGGGAAGGAGGAGGGTGGGTCAGTCGGTAAGTTAGTCGACAGCGACCTTTTGGTGGATTTATGTGAGAACAGCAGGCGCAAATGGAGAAATTTGAGATCTGAAAAAGCATACACCGCATCCTCTAGTGGATTCACAAAACTGCAAAAACCTACCTCCTGAGATGTATTTGGCGCTCTCCAGAAATGTATATAATGGTACGTTTTCAGAATGAGCCTGGGTTGAATCTTATGCGTTAATCCTGCTTGATTTATTTATTTTGTCTTAGGAATGAATAAGTAATTAACAGATGAGAATGCACATAAGTGGCAGCCTCAGTATGAGAACTGGCACTCTGCAGTTGCCTTTAGTTTGAAGATGTCCAGATACAGGAGCTCTCGGTGATGTTTCAGTGTCCCACATAGCATACGCACCGGTATATCTGTCAAATTAAGGATTCGTCTAGACGCGTACGAATTTATACGAAATAACGGAGGGCTGCAGGTATTCCTGCTTCTCTTCTTTTCATCTGCTGCCCTCCTTTATAGCAGTCTGTCATGCAGGCTTGATTGAACTCCTATGCCTGAGTGGAATTTGCTCATTTTCCGAACACTAGCCCGAATGGGCCTCGCGCTGCCCGGTTATTTGTCATGAGAGCTGTGTAGCGAGTTATTTCTGTGCAGACGGCAGTGTGTAAGAGAGCATAGACTGTTATCATGGACAAACAGTGAGGGTTGAGATAAGTGGGACGCTCCAGGCGCTTCTCTCTCTCTGTTTTACTCGCTGTACTGTTTCTCCACAGCCCAACTGCTGTTCTTTTTTTCCCACTCACACTTTCATGAGCCTCGCTAAACCCTACCAGGCCAAACTGTGCTCGTCTTCAGATACACATCACATGTCTGTTTGTCTGTCTGTGCGTTGTTTAATGTAGTTGAAAGTTGTAATGAAACTGGCAATGCATTGTCTTCAGTATTGTGATTTATACAGTTGAAGTCAAAATAATTAGCTCTCCTGTGAATTTTTTCAAATATTTCCCAAATGATGTTTAACTTGGCAAAAAAATTTTCACAGTATTTCCTATAATTTTTTTCTTCTGGAGAAAGTCTTATTCATTTTATTTTGGCTAGAATAAAAGCATTTTAAAAAAAAGTTTTTATGTAATTTTAAGGTCAATATTATTAGCCCTTTTAAGCAATAAATATATTTTTCGATAGTCTACAGAACAAACCATCGATATACAATATCTTGCCTAATTGCCCTAATCTTCCTAGTTAAGCTTATTATCATACTTGCACCTTTAAATGTCATTTTAAGCTGAATACTTGTATCTTAAATATCTTCTAAAATATTATTTACTGTCATCATGGCAAAAATAAAATAAATCAGTTATTAGAAATGAGTTATTAAAACTATTATTTTTAGAAATGTGTTGAGAAAACCTTCTCTCCGTTGAAAGAGGGGAAAAAAATATACAGGGGGGCTAATAATACTTCAACTGTATAATGAATAAGTAAATTAATTATTGCTCTAAATCGGGGGTTCCCAAACTTTTCAGCTCATAACCCCCAAAATAACTATTCCAGTGACTTGCGATCCCCACTATCCTCGGAGGTGGTTATAAGCATACTAACATTGCACACAATGATGCACACACACCAGTAGGAACTATTTAAACACGAACATATTGACAACACAAAATGCAACAGTCTAATAACCATATAATGTTTTATAGTCAATTATTAATTTGTTTAATTTAATATTAAACTCGCCTAATGAGACTGGTATGTGGGCACAATGTTTACAGCACAAGGTTTAATTTTAGAGACCGCCTCTTGGAGATCATCCTCCATGTTCAGTCGTGGCCTTTATTTTTAATGTTCGTGAGTGCCGTAAAGCTGTCAAAGTTTAACATTGAGCCGTAAAATCAATCTGCTGCAACTAACACTGTTGCTGTGTCATTAATCTAGCATAATAACCCCAGGGGTCGCAACCCAGTGGAAAAAGAAAAGCTGATGGCTTTTTATTTGCATGTTGTTATTTTATGTAACTATTAAATACTACTTTTATTTTTTGTAGGTTATAGATAAAATATGGTAATTCTAATAGTTTAATAACATGTATAATATTTGTGGAAATCACAAAGCGACACCCCCCTCTGATTGTCCCGCGACCACCCAGGGTGTCCCGACCCCCAATTTTGGAAACAACGGCTCTAAATGACAGTATGTTAATATGAAAAAATTATGAACAATATTAACATTTTATAATAATTAACAAATATAAATTATTTACTACAATACTCAATGTTTAATACAGAAACTGATGTGGTGAGTAGTGTCTTAAATTGATTTCAAAAGTGATGTCTTTAAATACATATTCTAACATTTTTTTTACACTTTTAAATATAAACTCTACCATACTAAATTATGTAAAAAGTCCACAAAGCACAGCTGGAAGTTAAAACTATCCCTTTTATAAGGCTATTTTTTTATTTTTTCACATTAGTGTTTCATAATATCCAGCTATATTTGCACTGATGCCTGATGCATCATATATTTATTGCATAATATATCACCAGCTTTGTCAAAAATAACCAGATTGTGATATTTATATATATATATATATATATATATATATATATATATATATATATATATATATATATATATATATATATATATATATATATATATATATTCCCTACAGTTACAACGATGATATAAAACTCCTCATACCCAAGCGTTTTACTATCTGTAAGCCAGCCTTATACTGAAGGCCGCTGCGCTAAATCAAGATTGATTCATTCATTTGGGAGGAGCACTCCAGAAGCAAGAGAGTCTTTTTTTGGATTCTTGGCTGAACCGGCATGGTGATGTGAGATTTACTGCTGAATGTGAGTCAGAGAGAAGCACAGCTGACTGGTGTGGGTGGCCTGTGCTACTGTATGATGACTGCATGTGCCAGCTTCATCTCCAGCACAACTAGAGCTGCACACACAAGGCTCTCTGTGCTCTTCTTACGAGGTCAGGAGGACACGGTCTTAGATCTCGCTTTCATCATCCTGGGAAAGTCAACACGGGACGGAGAAAGCCAGCAATCTTTTTCCTCGCCGTTCCACTGGGAAGCCCGACTCACTCCTATTAGCATTCTCGTTTAAGGCAAGACACTGCAGGTGAATGGGGCAAAATAATTAATTATAGTTATCACCATCCCTAGTTTATTGATTACATTTGCTTTATTTTCATTTGCATACATTTCTAGGATAACAATCTGAACATTGCTTGAAGCATGCTTTTAAAATCCTTGTTTAATTTTTTTGGGATGTGCTCGAGTCAAAGGTTTTTACAGAGGGGATTTGGGGTATCTCTTTTTTTAGTCCATAATTCAGATAGTACTATGAACAGTCAGATTTATATTCTTTTTTTACACAATCCTTTGAGGAATACAATGTTGTACATAATCAGGAATATTATGTATGAACAAATCCCTTTCTAAAAACCTTCAGAGTACAGATCTGAATAAAACTGTAGAGTTTGGAGTATGCAAATGCTGCTGAAGTGGAGATTTATGGTTCAGTGCAAGAGAAAAAAAACTCATTTTGAGAAAAAAAACCTGCATTTAGAATGTCTTGTATTTGAAATCTATAGACTCAAGTTGGTAAAGTGCAACAAACGAGACTCTTAAGTGTATTTTGTATGTAAATCAAAAAGTCAAAAAACCTAAAATTGACTAGTCTGGAAATTTTATTTATTTATTTATTTTGTATTTATTTATTTATTTTATTAATTTTTTTTTGCCTTAAATGGATTATTCACTTAAACTAACATTTACTCTCTTGAAGTGATTCTAAACATGTTTTATATTACTTTTGTTTAGCAAAAAATAAAATATGCTAACACTTTGTAGGTCACAATTTACAGTATTAAAGGGGAAATGAAACACTCAGTCAAGTTTACATTTTATTGTACATTGGAACACTTTAATGAAAATATATTAAACAAACTCAATGTTTGACAAACGGTATGTTTTACTATAGATTTTAAACCTAGGGCGCCACCATCTTGAAATGTCGCTGTGTCTGACGTCACGGGGTTGGTTCCGTTCCTTCAGCTGAACAGGTACAGTGGGAGTAATCTACTGAAAACAGACAGTAAAGCCTAATTCAACCCAATGCGTGAAATTGTGGACATGGAGCTGGTGCAAATACAAGGATCAGTTGCGATGAGGAGGGATTTGGGAACAAATGAATCGCTGAACGATTCATATGGTAGTCGCTGGGATAATTAGGTGAAAATAAATGCAGATTATAAGACCCCTATTTCATGTATAATAGGGGCTCTTTAATAATAGGCAGGTATTCGGCCAGTAGTTGGTAACATGAACTGAAATATATTAGTTTGTGTTTAACAGGGCAAAAAAACTCAAATGTTTGGAACTGCTTGAGTGTGAGTAAATAATAAGTAAATGGGTGAAGTATCCTTTAAGCCTTCAAACTGAATGTAGGGACAGGAAGTGGACATGGCGTCTTTCGTAAGCAATTATGCATGCGGCTCTAAAAATGGCTTAATGTGCAGGAAGGAGGCGCTGGGTGTGATCTTCTGTCCATTATTGATTGGAGACTCCGTGATTACTCAGCCTCAGTCTGTCCTTAAGCCGTGCTTCTCCAGGACTGACCTCCACCTGCAGGCTGACACGTCCAATAGTCAATCACAGACACTCCTCCAAATTACATTTTCTGAAGCTTTCTCAACACTTCTGTGCTTTGATTGACACGTGCTTCTAATTACTGCTGTCTGCCGAGGCACCAGTGCTCATATTTTTATGCTATTATTGATTTGATCTGGGTTTGCCATAGATATGAATGATTAGGGTGACCATACTGTATGTACCATGTATTCTGGTTCTTCTAAATTGGCCAAAATATCCAGTTTTTGTATGTTTGCACTGCATAAAGTGATTGTTGTAGGATGTCTTCTAGATGTATAGAGAACAGATGGCTTCTTATACCATACTTATTCATTTATTCATTCATTCATTTTTCTTTGGCTTAGTTATTTATCAGGGGTCACCACAGAGGAATTCCAGCATACGTTTATACATGCTCTTCCAGCCAATAGGATCTGGATGCAGCCTTTATGATGCAAGCGGAGATTGCATCACTCAGCAATGCAATGTCAGACACAATGTACTCAAATGGAGCGAGTGACATCACTGCGAGGGGTAGGGTTAGGGATGGGGTTAGGTGAACCCATTAAAAAGCATTGGATGCAGTCTGCAGCCAGACCCCCCTCCTTCCAGCTGCAACCCGGTACTGGGAAACACCCATATACTCTTACATTCATACACTATGGATAATTTAGTTCATTCAATTACAAATACTTTGGGGGAAACTGGAGCACCTAGAGGACATGCAAACTTAAAATGCCAACTAACCCAGCCTCAAACCATCGACCTTCTTGTTGTGAGGTGACAGTGCTAACAGTGTCGATCTTATACCATACTATACTTTTGTATACTATACAGCTGTTTTTAACCATTGCTGAGCACTGCGTGTGGCGAATTTTTTAAAATTATTATTTTTTGGTGCAAAGATGCATTCTGCATCGATGTCCCCTAAATCTGCACATACGGTGAACATTTTGCAGTAAAAACTGGTCGCACTGCAACAATTTTATGCGCCGCCGGTTTGCGTACCCTGATAGAAATCTATAGGCTAGGTTTCAATTCTAAAATGTTCCTATTGCACTGCTCATATTTCTGCCACGCCACAGAGCACCGTCTGATATCCAATGTGCGACCCACTTTAAAGGGCACCTATGGTGAAAAATTTACTTTTCAAGCTGTTTGGACAGAAATATGTGTAGGTATAGTGTATAGACCGTCATATTGGAGTGATATAAACACACCCAATCCTTTTTTTTTTTTTTTTATTTAACAACAAAAACGGTGGACCAATTGGAGTGGTTTTCAGACCAACCGCAACTTGATGTAGGAGTGCGGTCCCCCCACCCACCGAATTGATTGACAGCTGCGTAACATGTCCTGGTAGTAACGTGTATAATCATATCAACAAGAAAAGACAAGCGCAAAGCAACCGGCAATAAAAGGTCTGTTCAGTTCACTAGGATCATCAATCATCATCAAGTGTGATCAAGAGTGAGTTTTACAAGTTTAAAATGTTTTAAAACAGAGCATGTGTGTAATGAATTACAGCGATTTAGCTTAGCATTACTTCATCAGCACAGCCGCGTGTCAGAACAATTATAAGAGAAGATGCTTCAATCCCGCTTTGTGGACGTTAAATCAGGTTTATTTTGTACATTAACATAACAGATATCCATACAGCAATGGACATTAACCTGTATCCTGTCACAGATGCCTGCAAAAAGAGTGCAAAGCTAAACACGCTCTGTCTTTCTGTATGTGTGTATCGTGTCTGTGCTGGGTATGTGTGTGTGTGTGCGTGGACTTTGTGAAGACATTGTGTGAGACTCATCATTGTAACTAAACACAGCAAATGCATCAAATACTCATTGGTAAAGTTCTTACTGTATTTCTAACAAACGCTACGTGAGATCTGCTTCCTTTATGTCTGTTTGTTTGTTTGTCGATTGGGCCAGTAACAATCCTCCCTACTGTCCTGATTGTCTCTCACGCTGGCCCCGGGTAATTGGGCAGTCTTTATTGTCGAGCCCTGGTTTACTTTTAAAGAGCTCATGGTATAACAATCGCATTATACAGGAATTCAATATTTATACACAATAAAAACTGTTTATGTTGTTACCTGTTTGTGTGTGTGTGTGTGAGAATGAGAATGTGTGTGGGTGTTTCCCATTACTTGATTGCAGCTGGAAGGGTATACACTGCGTAAAACAAATGCCAGAATATTTGGCAGTTTAAGGGTGACACGGTGGCGCAGTGGGTAGCACGATTGCTCCACAGGAAGGAGGTCACTGTTTCGAGCTTCTTGCTGGGTCAGCTAGCATTTCTGTGTGGAGTTTGCATGTTCTCCCCGTGTTTCTTCCAGGTGCTCTGGTTTTCCCCACAAGCCCAAAGACATGCACTATAGGTGAATTGGGTAAGCTAAATTGGCTTTAGTGTTTGTATGTGTATGAATGAGTGTGTATGGGTGTTTCCCAGTGATGAGTTGCAGCTGGAAGAGCGTCCGCTGCGTAAAACATATGCTGGATAAGTTGCCGGTTCATTCCGCTGTGGTGACCCCAGATTAATAAAGGGACTAAGCCAAAAAGAAAATGAATGAATGAATTTGGCGGTTCATTCCGCTGTGTCGACCTCTGATAAATCAGAGACTAAGCCAAAGGAAAATGAATAAATGAATTAATGTTGTAACCCTGCGTTCCAAATAAGTACAATTTTTAAATACTTTACTTGGATGGCTGGCCTTAACAATTATCGTCAAAGCCATCGTCAAATGAATGTCTTTTTTAATCATAGCTTTTAAAACAACAAACATTTTATAGCTTTGGATTCATATCAGTGTATTTCAGCTTAATTTTCATTTTAATAATGAAGAATTTCTGTTATATGTGTGCGTGTGTGTGTGTATATATATGTATGTATGTATGTATGTATGTATGTATGTATATATATAGCACAGTTGCTCATTTAGTTTTAGCAACTGCTAATAGCAGCTTAGAACATCATAACAACCATGTACTGTAGCAACACTGTGTCAGCCACCACGAACACGCTAGCAAGTTCTGCATGGGCAATCACCACTTGTGAACTTCAAAAGTGTACATAAATGCTGTTATTTTTAGCTGTCTATATATCAAGAACATGAGAACTGTCTTTATATCAAGTGTTTTTAAATTAAATTAATTGATATGTCTTACTGTATCATGATTGTAGGGTTTTATCAAGGTTGAGCACAAACATCTGTTGTTTTCCTAACATCAGAATGGGTTTAAGCAACTAGTGGGCTAACAAAAACCATTTCTCTCTTCATGTTGCTCCAGAATCACTGTAGTAATTCAATCTATTTGATTTTAAAAATAGATAGATTTATTCTTGTGCTTTTTCTCAGAAGGTTTTCCATTGTTGAACTTGTGAACCATTGGGTGCCCAAATGTGTTCATGTTCTTATGGCTCTCAATGCGATCACGAGTTTTCTGTTATTTCTCTTAAAAGCAATGTGCCTTGTAAGTCCTTTGGGGTTAAGGCAGCCATTTAATTTCCTGTAGCAGAGCTGGGATAATTTAGCACTGTGGAATGAATCACATCTGAGGTTCATTTTCTGGAACGCTCCTTTGAGATACATGCTGAGCCTTGGAGATGGCTATAGCAATGGACATTAAAACACAGAGTAATGAAGACAGAGTGCTCAGAGAAGAATGAATGTCTTTCTCTCTCCTTCTCCGTCGCACATAAATCCTTTAGTTTCTCCAACTACTATACGTGTGGGATGTGAAGAAAATTGAAGTAATAGCTGTTGCGCTAGGTCACATTGAGCTTGTGGTATTTGTCTCAGGCTTATGCTTTATTATCTTGTTTGAGAAAGGATAGTTTTTCAAGCTCTTCATTGTTGACATGGAAGACAACTGTGCGTTTTGTTCCAAACTGGCTTTGGTGAAGGTTGTGGATTACTGATTGATTCTCAGAGATAATACCTGTCCTCGTTGATCGTATAGAGCGAAAAAAAAAATCTTTATCCTTGCTAAACATTTGATAGATTTTTGAATTCACCTTTTTATTGGATTTATCAGTTGAATAAGAGTGAATGCCATTCAAACTCTGGAAACTGAAAAGGCGGATCTCAATTTGTCTTCCAAATGAAATCTCATGAGATCCTAAACAAACCAAAAACCAAAAAATGATGTATTAGTTACAATGTTGCTCAATATAGTTCAAAGATATTTTAGGGGTTCAACTAAAACATCACCTAAACTGATCAGGCAGACCAAAACTTGAAGTTTTAGTATCTTTGTTCAAGATGCCATCAATATGTGTGAGTTCATTAGTGTAGTGTAAAAAAAAAATAAAATAAAAAGACAATTGAGGAAGTAAAATTTATTTATCTATTTACTTTTTCCACTCATGACCCTGCAGGCTTGTGAGTTGTCAGAAAGAAATTTTCACCGGAAGCCATATTTGCTGTGCCATTCCTCAAGAACCATTGCTGTCAGGCCATTTGTATATATTTTGATTTATTATAGTTTTAAATATTACACACACACACACACACACACACACACACACACACACACACACACACCTGCAAAATAATCCCTGCAAATTCTGTACCAGTGTTGGGTAAGTTACTTAAAAAAAAATAGATTACAAATTACTGACTACTACTGGAAAATTGTAATTTGATTACATTACTAATTGCTTCATATAAAAGTAATCATATTACTAATTACTTTAATTTACTTTTAAAACAAATAAAATATACGTATAATACAAATTAAACTGCAGCTCTTTCAGTAATTTAATATTCACTGAAAAACATTACAATGGGTTGATCACAGCAGATTGACATATTCAAAAGACTTAGAGAGTTTGCCCAAAACTTAAAAATCTCTCATCAATCACCTGTTTCAAACCTGTTTGCTTTTTTTTTTTTTTTTTTTTTTTTTTTTTTACACAAAACAAGACATTTAGAAGAAAACTGGATGCCTATAACTATTGACATCCATACATCCATAGTTAAATAAACCGTTTGGGAAGTGTTTGGGTGATCTGTGTTTGTCTGCGGTAATTAGTCTACAGAAATGTGTGTATTCCATACAAAGCAGGAAGCTAATTGGTCAGTTCTTGTTGCTTGACTTGCTGTCTTCAACTGGTACACCTGAAAATTGTGAATGTGCGCAATATGCGCTTGGGATGTATGTGTGCGCAAGCCGTGCGCCTGCATTGGAAATAACGAACTTGTGTTCGCAAAAGACATATCTGAACGACCCTATAAACAGCTACTTTTCTCTTAACGTTTAGAAGATATCTTCACTCTCGATCCTGCACACAAATTCAATTAAGCCTCTTTAGGCTGAGTTGGACTGCCATGTTTTTGGGCACCAGTGTGCTCTTTGGGGATAAGTTGTCATGCTTTTTGTTCAAGTGCTTGAACAAGTTGCTTCTCGAGTTAAAAGCAGTTGAAAGTCCTTAAGAGACTGGACATGGACTGCATTTTACAGCAATATTTTTGTTTTTCTGCTCAATAAAATCAAAGTAATGTCTATTTCCACTTGAAGAAGCAACCACTCTTGTCCATTTCAGCTCACGTTCTCCAGCAATTTAAGAGCGCGTGCTTACTAACTGAGGTTGCAGCGGAAAACGTTATTTAAAAGAAGCATTTTTTTTCTCTAAAAACTATATTTGTAACACAATGCAATTACATTGACTTTAGTAACTGGAATCAAATTACACAAATTTAAAATGTGATTCGTTACATTACTGCATTCCCTAAAAATGTCATTAGAGTTCAGTAACACGTTACTGTGGAATGCCTTACACCCAACACTGTTCTTGACAAACCCAAGATCTTAAAAAAAAAAAAAAAGAAAATGTGTGCATCTGCAAAATTAAATTCTGAAGAAGAGCTTTTTTTTTCAATAGCTAGTGCAAGAACTGTTATTAAGGGGAAATGCAAGTGTATTGCAAGTGACCTGAAATGGCTATAAATGGTCTTCTTGTATGGTTGTATCTTTGACGCATAAATAATATCTATCACACATGTGCCTAAAGTCCTTAAAGTTCTTGGAAGTAACAGTTCTGGCTGCAACCTTATTTTTAATTTGAATTTTTTTCAGCTTTTTTTAACTAATAATGTGAATGCTAAATGAACCAGGACTAAAATCCATTTGACACCAACTGTGATTAGATGGCACGTATGTATGATGCTCTTGAATCAAAACAAATATAAGCTATTCTCACTATCTTTAATCAATCATAGCATGACAAAATGGGGATATTTTTACAGACAAGTTTTTTTTTTTTTGTTTTTTTTCACAAATTACCAAGCAATGAATTAAATCCTGTGTCCAGAGCCGCTCCGCTTTCACAAATACAGGTGGCGCTATAGCACAGAAAGCTATTTTGAACAGTGTAGACAACAAAGTAAAGTGTTCTGAAAAAAATTGATTGATTGTTTTTTATATTTAGTGTCTGAGAACATTCATATGAATGTTACAGCGACTACTAAAACATCAAGAACCTGTGCCAAGAGATTGCAGAGAAAATGTAATTTATTGGTAAGTGCAATATTTTAAGAATTCACCTTGATATATATTGCATATTTCTTTTTTTTTTAGACCAAACTACAAGTGTGAATACAGCAACAGAAGCTGGAGATCTTATCAAAAAGTCTCCATTTTCTCTATTCATTCTTACTGCATCTAATTGAAGCAGTGGAGATATTAAAGAGATGTCACTTAGGATTTTCTTTCTTCATTCAAGTGGTTCCATTGAACAGATCGATACATTTATCAAAGTAGCAGCATCTAGTGTTGGTTCAAAAGACTTCATACACATTAATCTGATAGTGTTTATATATTTATTATTGCATTTTCTCTGCAAACAGCACACTAGGTGGATCTGTAATCAAAAATGTGTTAAAACTGGTGGCCTGAAGCTGGCCAGGACAGGAGTCCGAACCAAAACAGGGGAAAATAATTGCAGTCGATTTGCTAATGAATTGTTAGTTAATCATGATGATATCAATTATGGAGTCTTATTCTGTTCTTAGAGCTCAACTGGATGTTTGTTTTAGAGTGAAATGTACTGAGGCAGAACTAATTTAAAACACCACAGTGCTCCAGAATGCATTTTTGTGGCTTTTTGATACTTTTTTTTTTTTTTTTAGGCCAGTATCATTTCTTTTCTTCGTTTCTCATTACATACTGATTGACTTGAATACCCACAGATCCCCATCTAATTTTTGCTAGGTTTTGTGGGGTGATGAGCGGCCTTACTGAACCTCTCCTCTAGTGATTATTTTTTATTCCCTTAGCGTTGAAATAAAGTGAAACAACCCATGCAATAAAATGGCAAATATTTTAATGGATTATAATAGGCTTCTTATATTAGATATCCCAGCAGAATTTTCACAGCAACCAAGAAAAAGGCTCAGTTTTTCCTTTTTTATAAAATGTGAATACATTTTTGTCCTCTAGCAGTTACAGAAATTGAATATCCAGTGGGGATAGAGTAGGACTAAAGAGGCTTAGTGTTATTTTCACAATTACAATTGACTTCCATTCAGTTTTACCTTCATTCTGGCCACCGCAAAGTCAAATTCAAGGTGTCCTGCAGTGCTTGACCCCCTGACCTAACACTGGGGGGCACATCAGCCAAACCCGAGTGCCATTTTTCTCCATTTGTCTGGCTAACCGCTGCTGTGAAATAAAGTCCTGGCGTACAATCCACGCTAGGATTTGAAAGGCCCCCACGCTGGCGTGTTCCAGCCAGAAGCTCATTATTCTCACTTTGGGGTCAGGTGTGCCTGCTACTCCATGCTGGCTCTTACAGGCGGTGCCCCCTCCCAAGTGTCAGATGCTGTTGTGTCTGTTGTCGGATCTGATTTGTCACCTGCATCCTCCTTGGGGCTTGGTCATCCGTAATCAAACTAGGGCAGGATTATCCACACTATGTCCAGCTCCAGGTGGGCTGTCACAGCAGCTTTATGGCACGTTCGCCCGCCACTGCTGCCCACAACGGGCCGTGGAATCGTTTGAATGCAGAATGTCAGCGCTAATGCGGGACGGAGGCACATTTCCCTGCTGGGTTTCCTTGTCCGCAGTAGCGGGCTGGCAGACGACCAGCTTTCTCTCAGCTGTGTTGTCCAAACCTCTGTTCCTCAGCGAGAGCGTCCGCTTCCAGACACCCTGACATTTCCTCTGTGCGAGCATGTCTGTGGCCAGTCAGTCCCTTACTGCCTTTCATGTTTAATGTCAAATAAGGGCTTAATTGTGCCATCATGGAAAAATTGATAAAACCGAGCCATTATGTCTGGCTGTCCAAGCACAACGCTAATGAATGGCCGCAATTAGCAAAGACTTGGTGAGTCACGGTAGTCCATTCAGCCGGCGAAACATTAAGTCCACATAAGGAGCAATAAAAATGGCAGATAAATTGAAAATTGAAGCCATCTCTTTTCCCCATGTCTTCATTCCACTAGAGCCTGGCCTTCAGTAACCTTGCATTTTCACAGTTGCATAATGTAGATGCGATTGAGTGTACTTGTTAGGGAGGTCAAAAGGACTTATTTGCATGAACCAAAAACTCTATTTCCACTCTTTATAACAGTCAGCTCTTTGTCATGGAAGTAAAAGCAGATTTTGTGAAATGTGCTTGCAAGAATTGTCCATGCAATGTAAACAGATGGAGATTTATACTGCCAAAGCTTCAAAAAGCCCCAAAATCACTATTCAGGTTGCCTATTTCTCTTATTGGATTTTAAGCCTTTTGTAGATGTGTACAAATTAAATTCACTAAAATAAAGAGGTTTTCTATTTCAATGACAGCCTTAAAAAGCTCTTGAATTGTATTAGCAATTAGCAAAAAAAATAAGAATTAAAAAATGTTTTTTTTCAGCACACATCTTTTACTCGACCACAAAATGGTGACCTATTTTATTATCCAGAAATTATCATATTTTTTATGAAGCCATGTGCACCCACTGACATGTAAAATCTGCTGCTGACATTTTGTACAGTATTGCCAGATATCTATAAATATGTAATGTATCAACATCATCAAATTTAAAACAGATATACAGTAAATGAGAAATAAATGACATGAAGGAATAAAAACTGACAATATCCTTAAAAAGAATAATAATTACAAGAATAAAAAGTGTAGATTTAAATAAGGCAAATGAGTTAATTAATCATTTCTAACAGTGTACAAATATTGTGCAGCCAGTTTAGATGTAATTCCATCCTCTTAGACTATCTAGAAAAGTTTATCTGATTCGTTTAAATCAAAGAATGAATTATTTAATGTTCCTCTCGCTCTTGCGGCTGTGCATGCGCTGTTAGCTGCAAAGACAAGCGAAAGTAAATCAGGCTTAAAATAAAAATCGAATGCAAAAACGTATACAATTAACCAACAAATGACGACTTTAGAAAGCAAAGCCAAAAGCCGAATGCCGAACATTTTCAGAGATTTAGAAACCCGGGACAAATGCATTTTTAAGTCCTGAAAAGGCATGTCTTTGTGGGTTCTGTGGGTCTTTGCAGAATACATGAGACTGTCTGGAAGTTTTGACAGTTCTTGTGCACACAACGAGAAGTAGGAAACATGTAGGGTTAGAGGAGATTTTTCACTAGTTAATTGATCATGGAGGTTTGGCTATTGGACAAATACAAAAAAAAAGGGTAAACGGATGATAATAGTTTAAAAAATAAATGTCACCAAATATACTTGGGCGGCCGTCAAAATACCTGGGCAGCCTGCCCAAGAAAAAGCTATGTGTGGGAAGTACTGTGATCAATATAATTAAAGATGATATTATTATAGGAATCTAAGATGATATGACTAAAGTTTTATTTTTTATCATGTTTTAAATTTTTACATTAACTTATAAAAATGTAAAAAAAATATTATTAACTTTTAATATGTTTAAACTAAAAAGAATAAATGTATTTGAAAAGTTAATCTTGTGTGAGTGAATTGACTACGTTAAAAGCAGAATATTAAAATAAGAAAATCTCATCCATTAACAGACCTGATGCCAAATGTTTAAAGAAGCCTTTTTTTTTTTTTTTTAGATGTGTTGAGACTTCAGAAGTCTTGTGGGCTTTTTTTCTATTTGTAGCTTGGCAGGAGTAATTATAACACTTTTGGATGCACTATAATTTTTAAGTTTATTAATTTCAATTATTTGAAGTTTTAAGGAAAATTAAAAGATGACAAACCAAAATAAATAGTGGTGGAGACTGATAAGGTTAGTGTTCAGATTTGACAGGTTGTTTTGATTAAATGAAACAGTAATTCCTGTAATTGCTCTATTAGTGTGGTTCATTTAAATATGTGTGAACACTGCGTAACAACCGTGCCTAACAAACAAGCAGACAAAGACCATCCATTTGGACATACTCATAAAAAAATGGGTTGATGGAAACGGCAAGATGCGCATCAATTTTGAAAAGGTGCATAATAAAGGTATGCTCATAACTGAGTAGGATAAACTTTTTATTTGATAAGAAAAGATAAACTACGATGGAAACACCTTTACTGAACAAATTCCAGTATGCGCATTAAAGTCACGTGATTTTGTTATACGTATACCATTGAACAGATCGATACATTTATCAAAGTAGCAGCATCTAGTGTTGGTTCAAAAGACTTCATACACATTAATCTGACAGCGCTTATATATTTATCATTTATCATTTTTTTCTGCAAACAACACACTAGGTGGATCTGTAATCAAAAATGTGTTAAAACTGGTGGCCTGAAGCTGGACAGGAGTCCGAACCAAAACAGGGGAAAATAATTGCAGTCGCGCATTAAAGTCACGTGATTTTGTTATACGAGATCATGTGATGATGAAAATGTGTGTGAATATCCAAACCAGCAGGCTGAGCACATTGTAAAAATGTTGTTTTGGTCATTCTAAAATGCTTTAACCGTTTTAGTATTAATGTTATTATATTATTAATGACCTCCAGAACTGTCAAGAGCATCTGCGCTCTGCAGCTGATGGCTTCAAACACCACCACACGTTGATTGTGTGTCGGCATAGTCTTCTGAGATGTAAGCATTTATTAAATAACCAAAAAATCACGCAGCTTCTTCTACCGCAGCAAATTCTGTTTTTACTGTTGATATTTGGTGCCAGTTAATCAGGAAGTAGCCATTTGTACTCTTTGATTTGTTGGATGGAAATGCTGCTTTATTCGCACGTCTTTTATGAAATATTTTAGTTTTGCGCATAAATTTAATTCGCATTTTTGGATGGAAACATAGCTATTGAAATGATCGATCTCAGTCCACTTCCAAACAAATTCTGAAGCAGCTTGACTGAAATTTGACCACAATACAAACCAAAGACTAATGTTTGTGCTTCTTTTTTGATCCAGAACCAATGCAAATAGTGGCATCAACTAGTTGTGAAAAGTTCCAATCCAGTATGCCTTTTTTGATTTTTGATCTATTGGAAAAAGTACCTCAAACTCTTTTCGCCTGAAGCATGGCTGCACCATATGTCAGTGCGCCGCTTTCAAGGCTACGACTTCGACATCCAGTGATTCTATTAGTGCAAGTCAATGGTAATCAAGAGAAAATGCCTTGCAAGCGCTCTAATTATACACAGTAAAATTAATCCAGTCCCAGTGATTCCCATTCTGGCCCATTCCTCTGGGCACAGCGTTGTCCCAATCTGTGCTAATATTGATACAGGAAAGGGTCTTGTGATTTCAAGGGATAAGCTCTAATGAGTCTGACTCATGCATCTGGTTCTGGGCCAGTGGAGTATTCGCAGCCTTCTCACAGCCCGGGCCAGTATGTGTTCTTTTAATCCCCTTTTATTTTACCCTTTCAAATGCAGGCTTATCAGATCCCACAAGGATGTATGTGCTTACAAATTGGCCCGAGTTTTGCTTGAAAGCTCACCTGAGAGCAGTAAAGGAAAGCAGGATCAGAGCCAAGGCACGTATAGGGCGACATATGGTGATTTAAACTCTAATAATTAGGAAGCTTTAATTCATTACATGATGCGACACGCTCACCTCTGTTGGCATCAGACTTTGTGTCGACCCAGGGAAGAAATCAAACGGAGTAATTAGCTCCGCGCTCTTCCTCTAATAGAGATATACGCTCACCGCCTTGACCTTTACTGATACCACAAACAGTTTGGCTGCATTAATATGCTTGCAAAAAGAGAATCACTGATGTTAGGCACACATGCTACAAATCCTGTTTGTTTGCTCAGAGATGGAGTTTTGCTCTCCATAAGCGTTCCCTCCGTGATTCACGACGGCCTTGGGCTCGTATCGATTGAAAAAAGGAGCACCTTGTGACTGATGCCAAAGCTGCAAACTCACCCCAGAGATGCAGCCGCATGCTAGCTTCAATAATTGAGCTTCAATCAGGGGTGTATTTGAATCCGTAAATATGAACATTTGTTGTGATATTTTTTTCAATGTGCTTGACGTCAGAATGTCTGGTTGGTAATTTCTACCTCTTTTACTCACGCACTTTATTGGATGTAGGTCTCGGGTGTTTGGTCTGAGTGCTGAATTTCAATGGGCACGCGGGATTCGTTAAGAATTCAGAGGGCAGCGCTTGCATAAGTGCATAAGAGTAATTAGACGGTCTTTTCTCCGCTGTGCGCTGTCCTCTAATGGAAGCTATCATTGCACTCTCCTTCGCTCGTGTCGTTCTAGTATCATGCTGTCTTCAGGTTAAAAACTTTGGGTCTGAGGATTGTAAGTGTGCTGCTGATTTGATGTGCAGACAGATGGTTTAAAAAGAACACTAAGGTCAGTGGCGGCAAAAGGAAGGACCGGGTAAACAAAAGCGTGAAGATGGCCATCTGAAGATTGAAGGTTAATTGGTTAAGTGCTGAGATTTTGGCTTTTAGTGATTTTTGTTTTCTTGTTTCTCTTTTTACTAACTGAAAGGAAAGGTGAAAAGCTTCAGATCCAGATTCAAATATTCGGAATATTCTGTGTGAAATAAGGAGTTGTTGTCTTTTTACTTGCATATTGAATTAAACATATACCTGAGATGTTTTGTAAAGATACACTACTTTTTCGAAAATGTGTCATTGGTATGATGTTTTGTTTTTAAAAGCCCATTAAGGCTGAATTTTAAGGTGGCTGAGAGAGCTTAACGTGCTGCTATTACAAAAAACACCAGCAAATTAAGAAATGATCTTCATCCGTTTGACTGCACATGTGCTGTAACTCCTCACAACACATACACATAAAAAATGTGCTGCATTTTCCCACAACACAAACAAATTAATGAAACCCGCTGCGTTTTCTCACAATACAAACACACATTCACTCACAACACAAAAACATCAGAACACAGCGGAAATGTTTCAAGGGGACCCAAAAACGTGACAAGCGCTGCTATTGCTCAGAGAAGTTGTAGGTGGTCTTTGGAAGTTGAGTTTTTTGCTTATTTTAATATCCTGATTTCCTTGTCTTCAGTATTTATTAGCCTATGTCCGCCATGTTTTAGAGTCTCCTTGAAACATTTCTGTTGTGTCATAAGAAAATGCAGTGCGCTTTCGGAAAATGTTTGCGTTGTGTGAAAATGCAGCTCGTTTTTTAAAAATGTGTTTGCCTTGTGAGAATTTGTAGTACGTGTGCTGTCAAACTGATGAAGATCTTTTCTCAATTTGCTTGTGTTTTTTGTAATTGCAATTGTTAAATTGCAGCACATTAAGCTCTTTTGGCCACCGTTTAGTTTAGTTTATTTAATCAAAAGAACATTAAAAATTGTAATATTAGATTCAAAGCAATATATAATAGTAAATATTATAGTAATAGAATTGAGCAAAGCTGAATTTTTAGCATCTATTACTACACTATTCACTTGATACTTCAGTAATCTGATCTGTTAAATAGCTGTTTAACTGTATCAATATTGAAAACAGTCTTTTTTTGGGGGGGTCATACACTAATATTTAATGCTTATCAGCTATTTTTCAGTTATGTGTTTTTTGAATTAATAAAAAAACATTTACAATAAATATAGTTATGATAATGATGACGATAGTGACAATGATAATGTTGAATTGTAAATGTATCCAGTCCATTTTTAGTAAACCTTTTCTAATTTAAGTTTAAAATCAAATTTATGGGTCTCGCAGTCGCATCACAGCAAGAAGGTCGAGCCTCGGCTGGCTCAGTTGGCATTTCTGGGCGGAGTTTGCAAGCTCTCCCCCTGTTAGCATGGGTTTCCTTCAGGTACTCCATGGGACTAACCTGAAAAGAAAATGAATGAATGAAGTGAGCAGCTGACATCATTATCAGATTCCGACTCAATAAACAAATAAGATCTGTCATTCTTATTTAGGCTCAAAATTATTTTGTTTAATGACATCACAACATTAATTTAATCAACATGATTTAATCACTTTATCAATAATATAATGTTTGAGGTCATATGAGCATGATAACCATGCTATGATGCATGGATTTTAGCAAACTCGGCTGTTCAATATCCTCAGACTGCACAGCCATTGCCCATGGGTCACCTGTAGCATGTTGTTGTACAGAGAACTTGATTTGGCAAGCTCTAATCTGATACGCTGACTTCCAGCGGGAATCAAATTCATGTTTACAAAGCATTTGTTTGACCCAGGGAGTGCTCTTGAGGGTGAAATAATCACAGAATTCAGTTTGACTGGTTAGCAGCTACAGAAGCTTCTTTTTGATGTCACTTTAAAGCAATAGCTCAAGCTCGCCCAAAATAAAACCTTAATTACTATTTACTCCCCTTCAAGTGGTTCAAAATCAAAACCCTTCCCATTTTTCTGTTGAGCACAAATAAAGATGAGCAAAATGTTTTAAACCAACAGTCACTAATACGAGGATTACTATTGTCCAAAGTAGGATACATACAATGGCTACTGCTTTTTTCTTTGTCCTAATTATTTTTTGTATATATAACAGAGAAAAAAACTCAGTCAGTTTTGGGACTAGTAGCATTACTAGTAGAGAGAATTAGGACAGCATTTTAACTTTTGGGTCAACTGTTCGTTTAACTAGACATACTTTCACCACACCTGTGTAATACATGCTGTAATCTATTTCTCAAATTGCCTTTGACTATTTTACATTTAACTGATCTCTTGCTGTCTTACCTTTTTTTTTTTTACTCATAATAAACTTAAACACTTTTGCTTAGGGATGCACCGATATGGATATATTGATATATGGAAATATGATATATATGGCCGATATCAATAACCGATAACCGATATATAGGCCGATAAATAAAAATATTTCAAAATGTCATTTTTTTTACAGTGAGCTACTGATTTTATTTTAAAAGCTTCATAAAAGTTTGAACTGATTTTATGAATTGATTAGCCTACTCAAAGGAAAAAAAGCTATCATTTCAAAATTGCAAGATGATTATATAAACCTCTATTCATGATTTTATAACATGCCTTCATTTCCTTTTCTTATGGCAAATTAACATGCAACTTGACTGTTGTATGAAAATAATTGGTTAAATAACAAAATGGCACTTAATTAACAAACAAGTTTAATAAGTGTGTCTTAAGTAAAACAAAAATGAAAAAACTGAAGAACTGAAACCAGCTCAATGTTCTTGAATAAAACGTGTTACAGTAATGTACATATGTACAAATATACAATGTCCGAAAAGTCGTTTTACGAGGTGTTTTGACAGTTCAGAGCCATCGTACAAGTGAAAAGCTAAATACAGATAGTATTATTTTAGAAAATGCAGCATAAATTTGTCCTATTTGGCGTTTTGGATTCTTTTGAACACATGGAGGTGCTGCTTGTCAATCAGACATCACTTCTATGTTCACCCTTGCTGTCAATTGCGGGAAAAATGATCGATGAAAGGTTTATGATAAACCTCTTTGAGTTTGAAACTAACTGAAGGCATTGTATGACGAAGCGGAGTCAGATTAGAAAGTCAGATTTTGATACAACATCTGAGCATTGAACACAGATGACTTAACGACAAACATAAATGCATAATATAAACAGTATGACAGTGCATAATATAAAGACAGAATGTGGCGGAGGGTTGAGAACCCCTATGTTGGATTCAGTGTCTGGCACACCTCTCCCCTGTGCGTGCGTGGTAATAGCCATCACGAGTGAGTTATAATCAAAAATTTGCAGATCAAACTGAATACCATCTTACACTAACAACACATGGCAAGCAACACGTTGATAAGAACAAATAATCATATTAGATTACAAACAACCCAACGAGTTGTTTAGCACGTGTGCTTCGCTGCTGTGATGTTTACACATACATATTTTTCCTGGCGTTATTTAAACCAAAATACACAATGACACTCTATCAAACATATCTACAATGAAAAGGAACATGGTTACTTGCTGAGTTATTAACGTACAGCAATACCACACAAAGGATGGGCTTTGATGGAATAAACAATGTGAGGAGAGCTCCATTATAGTGCACTGGACAAGTCTGAACAAGTTCTGCCCATGCAAGTGCGAGATTTATCGGCTTAAAGATATCGGCCTAATTTTGACATAGGACCGATAATGATCACCTTACCTTAAAAATAGCATTTATCGGCCGATAACGATATGGCGACCAATATGTCATGCATCCCTACTTTTGCTGCTTGTTCCACTTATTTAAAAGTTTTTTTATTTTTATTTTTTTTTATTGTTCAATCCACTCAAAATAGTAAAAAAGATGAAGTTAACTTAATTGATTTGTGTTGGGACAACATAAAGGAATTGTGTTGAACCCAGTATTTTTTTACAGTGTAATCTGTTGCTTTGCTATTTAGTTAGAAGCTCCTGTGTGCATTAATTCACCATGGCTCCATTTGCTTTAGCTTTATCCAGCACAATCAAACTGCTGTGTGCACCTGACTGCAGAATGTGCCAACAATTCTAACAGAATGCAGAAAAATTGTATAAACATGAAGATTTCTTTCTTTTTTTCAGTTTGAAGGATTTCTTAAAGCCCAGCCCTATTAACCTTCCCCTGCTCCCCATTAATCCTATGGAAATCCCTCTGTCAGAGCCTGCTGCTAATGTAAGCAGCCAAACAGAAAAAGAGACTTTTTTTTTTGATTCCTTTCCTTCCTTTTGCTTTTTTTTTTTCACCACGATGGATCCAAGTAGGATTATAGTTCCTGAAAAGCCTGCCTTTATGCTCATATCAAACAGTGGCATTAGGCTGAGTGTGAATGAGGCTGAGAGATAGGAGTAATGGATGCTGGGAGACACATATGAACCACTACATAATGTGAGGGGCCTCAGAGTCTCAGTAGGCCGAGAGTTTTCAGTCTGTCTCACAGTGAAGTGTGTGTGTGTGTCCATGAGAGCCAGTCTGCCCTGGGGTGGTTTGTGGGTGCTTGACTCTGCCTCCCCTCTGTGCCAACCTGTCAATCATCCACAGGCAGCCTGTCGACTGATTGGCTGAGAAACAGGCCTGTCGGTCAGGAGCTCGACCGTGACCTTACTCCGCATTTCTCAGCCTCACAGCACATATTTTCCATCTCACCTTTCGGATTCTTCAAATATACCATGACTTTTTCTGACTGCCTTCCTTAAAACGGATGTTCAATTTTTTTTTATTTTTTGTAAGGAAGCACCGATCCAATAACTGGACCAGTATTGGCACCCGTGCTGACCTTTTAAAAGGAGTTTGGATATATGTGACAGGTCCAATTTGATCCTCTTTTAGTTGCCATTAATATAAGGATTCAGACAGAAGAGATGCAGACAGTTTTGGCAAAGGTGACGTCAACTAGGCAGGATGCAATCTGGGAACAAATTTGTCTCCAAGTGGCTGTTTTTGGGGAGCACCTAGACATTCACTTGGATAAACATGTATAAGACACTAATTGTCTAAGGTACTCTTATCAAAATAGAAAATATGGCTTGGTACGGCTTCAAGTTTTGATCCAACTGTCTTTTCAAACTAATACCTCTTAATTATAGACTTCTGCAGGCATTAGTTAAGATAAATATTTTATTTTATTTTTCAGCGTGTCTTAAGTTTAGTTACTCAATACCAATAACATTTACTGTGATTCTGACTGTAAAGGAATAAACCTCAATGTGTCACCTTTCAAAAGAGACCAAAACGATGCATATACTAAAAATGGTTCAAAAGTAGCATGCAATTAACTTTGGGTATGCATTTTTTTAGGCATTTAAGCAAATTTTTTCAGGAATGCTAAGAGGTTAAATGATTTATTTATAGAAATGCCAGTTGAGAAATTGCCAGATGTTTTTTTTGGATGTTCGCTGCAAATTAAATTTCCCAGCCAGGACAAGTAAAGTTATAGCGTGGGGACAAATAAACTTACTACTACTACTACTACTACTACTACTACTACCAATAACAATCTAATTCTTGTCAAAGTAGATGTAACTAAAATATTTTACATGTAAAGGGATTAGTTTACCCAAAAATGAAATTGTCATCCTTCATTGACTTTTGTTCCAAACCTGTTTGAGTTTTTTCTTCTGGTTGAACCTGTAAATAGTGATGTAACGATTCACCTGTTTCACATTGTGATCCAATTCACGATCCTAATCTTACAATGCGATTTTGTCATGATTTTTAAACAAAATTATTTGAATCAAATTTTTTATTTTTTCTTAAAGGCTGCACATTCCAGATTAAGAATAATGCAAACTAAAGAAGACTCATTAATATTAACAAGCTAAAACTGTGACCGTGCTGGGATTTGCCTTTTTTTTTTTTTTTAAGAAATTTCAGCACATCTATGTTATCTGGCATAAGCTGAGGTCTTTGCGCATTTACAATGCACCCTGTTGAGAAAAAAAAAAAAAGCTCTTTCACTGGGGACTGAGATGGTTGGTGTGGAGAGGTAAGCCTTTCCTAAACCAGAGAGCAGTGTGTACAGAGGTGGTCAACAGGCCCTCTGCTCCAGGGAACTGGCCACTGGCAATAAAAAAGATTATAAAATTGCTAATTATATAGTAGGATAGAGAGAGGATGTGGAATCTATCATGATTTGTTCAACATTTCTATCGGTTTTAATCGTCACATACTGTATTTGAACTGATTTTCAACCAAGTCAATGTGAATCGTTACATCCCTAACTGTAACCATTGCCTTTCATAGTATTTATTTTTTTTCCAGCTGTGGATGTCAGTGGTTACATGTTTTTTAGCTCTCTTTAAAATTTCTTCAATTGTGTTCAACAGAAGAAAGAACTCCTAATGGTTTATAACCACTTGAGTGTGACTAAATGGTAAATAAATTGTCATTTTTTTGGGTGAACTATCCCTTTAACTCACTTACATGGAAGGTAAAAGTAGTTAAAGAACAAACTTTAACTAAATAAATAAAAAAAAAAAGGACCAGGGAAAAAAAAACCTTAGCTGGACTTGCGCTACCCACATAAACTGAAACGCACTGACTGCTGGTCTTGGGCTCCATCTGTCTTTTATCCATCAGATTGTTTAGCTAGATCATGGGCTCAGTGAATGGAAACACTTTCATAAGTGCTTTTGAGCGTGGAGATCCATGTAAAGCTCTCTCTGGATGGAGACGGGCTGAATCAAAGCACAGCAATAGCAAATGTCTGCCAACAGAAGTGGGCTGAGGCTCCTCTCACACAAATACTCACTGATATGATTTGAGCTCTGTTTGTTTCTGTTTATTAAGGAGTCATAGGAGTGGATGCCAAAAGACTAACAAGAATCATTTTTGGAGCTTGGTGAAGCTGGCAGTGAGATTTATCGGTGCGGATTAAAGCTCAGTCATAAAATACACATGATTTTTACTCCGTTGCTTGTGTAGGACACATAACAACTGTCGCTTAGATTTAATTAGGTTCATCACATCAACTTTGGGTTCATCACAGCTGAACAGAACAAATAAAACATGGCATTTTGGTGTATAGAGTGTAATGGTATAGTGCAGTGGTGCTCAACCCTGTTCCTGGAGATCGACCTGCCTGCAAAGTTCAGCTCCAATCCTGATCAAACACACCTGAACCGATTAATTAGGACCTGAACAGCTCTTGATAATTACAGGCAGGTGTGTTTGAGATGGGTTACAACTGATATCTACAGGAAGGTCGATCTCCAGGATGGTCACCCCTGGTATAGTGACTGGCAGGGTTTGATCAGGTTATAAGGAAAAGTGGCACTGTGACACTCAAAAAATATTTAAAACTTATTTGTTTTCTGTTCAATCAACTTAAAATTATACAACATTAAGTTAACTTAATTGATTTGCCTTTAGTTCAGTGTTTCTCAACCACGTTCCTTGAGGACCACCAGCTCTGCACATGTCTCCTTAACCAAACACACATGATTCAGATCATCAGCTCATAGCAGAGACTGAAAGACCTGTAATGTGTGACAAAGGAGACATCCAAAACATGCAGTGTTGGTGGTCCTCCAGGAATATGGTTGAGAAACACTGCTGTAGACGATATGAAAGGATTTTGTGGAACCCAGCATTTTTTTACAGTGTAATTCAGCTCAATATATATACTTATATCTACATAAATATGCGTTATTAGAATTACCTGTTCAGTTGCTCATTACCACAAATATTTAATCAGCCAATCACATGGCAGGAACTCAATTTTATATTGGAAAATGGACATTTAGGTAAATAGATAGTTCCAGTGAGCAGCAAATATACCTTGCATGTTAGAGGATAATTTTTCACAAATTAATAGATTAATCAATAGATTATATAGATTATTCACCTTATTCTTTTCGGTTGAGCGGGCCTGCCATTTGAATATTTTTGGCTTGAGACCTCTGGTCTCATTCACTTCTCTGGTCTCATTCACTTCCATTCATTTTTATACATTAAAAACAGCTTGTTACGCTGCTTGATGTTGAAAAGTGATATTTTCTTATTATATTATTCAACTTTTTCTGCAGTTTATTATTCCTAGTCATTACTTCCATAGGCAGCAGAATCGGAAGTTCTAAAACGAGCGCACTTTCACATTGAACAATAAGGTCAATGGGTGAAAAATTTCTATAGCCTGGTCTGATGAGACTAAACTTTTACTGCAATGGATTAGGATTTGGTGGAATCAACATGAAAGCGCAGATTCATTTTGTCCTGCATGGACTGTTCAAGCTGCTGCTGGTTGTGTAATGGTGTTGGGGAGTTTTTCTTGGCACACTTTAAGTCCTGCAATACCAGTTGAGCAGCGTTTAAACTCCACAGGTGGCCATGTCCATCCCTTTATGACTGCTGTAAACCCATTTTGTGATGGCTACTTTCAGCAGGATAACAGACCATGTCGCAAAACTCAACTCACCTTTAACTGTTTTCTTGAACATGACAGTGAGTGCACTACTGTATTCTCAAACAGCCTCCGCAGTCACTAGATCTAAATTCAATAGAGCATCTTTAGAGCGCGGTATAATAAAGGGTTCATGTGCTGCTAAAAAAATCTGCAACAGCTGTATGATTCTTTCATGTCAATATTGACCCAATTCTCAGAATTTCAACACTATGAATAATTAAGGCCGGTCTTATTGCAAAAAAGGGGTACAACATGGCACTGGGAAAGTGTCCCATTTTTTATTTTATTTTTTTGATACTGTATATGGTGATTTCTTTTATTTATTTTTTTTTTATTTTATTTATTTACTTTATTTTATTTTTTTTACATTCATTCATTCAATTTTCTGTCACCACAGCAAAATGAACCACCAACTATTCCAGCCTATGTTTTACACAGTGGATGCCCTTCAAGCCGCAACCCATTACTTGGAAACACCCATATACTCTTACATTCACACATGCACTCATACACTACGGCCAGTTTAGTTCATCCAATTGACTTATACCGCATGTCTTGGATTGTGGCAGGAAACCAGAGCACCCAGAAGAAATTCACACAAATATGGGGGGTACATGCAAACTCCACACAGAAATGCCAACTGGCCTTGCTGGGACTCAAACCAGCGACCGTACCCGCCTCCTTTACATTATAAACCTAAAATAAATTAGACATTGTAGCTCAAGAAGCACAAGCAGAACAATTTTTTTGTTTAAATTGTTCGTAAAGATGTTCTGATATTTTGTCTAATATGATGTTATGAAATGTTAGTTGGTACAAAAGAAATGTACACCTGCAACCTACAATGTGTAAATGCTGCACAAAACTGCTGTTCATTTTGGCAAGCTGATTGCTGAATTTTGATGCACAGGCATAATAATATTTCACTGTTTATTTTTTTTTCTTATTCTTAATTTTTTTTGTTAATGGTAATTTGGCTAAAACATCACTTTTTACCCTGCTGTCCAATCACAGTACTTGTACAATGACTGCACAACAAAGGATACATTAGCATTGCTGGTTACTGCATCTTTAGGTTAAGTATTCTTCAAAATGAGATACTAGCAATGCGTTACTGCTGTTGATTCCAAATCACAGCAACCAAAACTTCTCAGCAGGAAAACATAAGCTTTCTCAAGTGCCACCAACTGGACATTTTTATAAGAGAGTGGGGCATTTTGAAACTTGCTAAAAGCTTTGGTGAACACACAAATGTATTGGTAATCATATGGCCTATTAGTCTTTCATGCATTTATGAAATATACTGGTCCTAAACCTTAGACAATTCAGGAGTCCAGAATATTCCACTACATTCATGCATACATAATTTACGCTGTTTTAATTTCTCAGTGGAGATTGTGCTAACTCTGAGTGATTATGCATTCAATTGGAACTCATTAATATACACATTTAACTATCAACTCTGATGTTTGATTAGGATTTTCAGAAAGGTCTCGTAACTTAATTCTGTATTTACAAATCTTACATAAATGAAGCCTATAGTGTTTAAATAACATAAACATATATATTTATTTGCTGAGCCAGTGGACATTGTGCATCATCCACCATTTTATTTGACTAAAAACACTAGCACACACTTTGCAAAGGTCCCCATCAATGATGGGATGTATTGATTTAGCAGTCAGACTGAGGGAAAGACGATGTGTATAGGATGGTGATTGCAATTAGTACTGCTTGCAAGCATTATTATTAATATTGCATATACTTAAGGTTAATCTCATTAGCTTGAGTGTTAATGACTCTGTGAAACGAAAATGAAAGGCTCTTGGCAAACGCTCCATCTGTTAGCATTCATCTATTAGCATCTATTAGCAACAAGTCTGGATCAATGTTTTATGTTTGCTTTTTTTTAAATGTATATATTTTAACAGCACTAAGCAGTTTTACAACAGTGCTTTTGTTATATACGTACTATATCTCCATTAATCTCCATTTCCCACCGGTTTGAAATATACTTGTGGTGGTAGCCGGACTAAAACATACATTCCAGCCACATGACATATATAGTTAACTATGTGACAAAACAAAACATTTATAATAATATAATAATATTTATATATACATTTTTATATATATATATATATATATATATATATATATATATATATATATATATATATATATATATATATATATATATATATATATATATATATATATATATATAATTACATTTATAATATTTAGATTTTTAACAATTAAATTTTTTTAATAAACTCTTGAGAACTGTTTCTTTTCAATGGGTTATAGTTAAAAAAGATTGCTAAATTAAAAAATGAAATCCATTATTACCCATTGACAGGTAAAATCTGCTTCTCTCTATCTCCCATTCAAGTTCAGGTTTCTTTATTGGCGTGACATTTTGTACAGTATTGCCAACACATTTTAGATGTATAAAACATGTAATATATTGACATCATCAAATTAATAAAATATACACCAAATGAAAAATCTCAGAAAAAAGGAATAAATACAGACAATATCTCAAATAATTATAAAAATTACAAGAATAAAAACGTTATTTAAAAAAGGGATTATTTAAATAAGGTAAATGAGTTGATTACCCATTCCTATTGCTGTACAAATATTTTGCAGCCAATTTAGATTTTGTCCTCTTCGAGTATTTATTTTTTCTGAGTCGTTTAGGTTAAAGATTTTATTATTTAATGTTTATCTCACTCTCGCAACTGTGTGCTTACAATTAGCGACAGCTTTAGAAAGCGAGAAAGTGAAAGCAAAAGATAAATCCCTGACTATTTTGTGTATTTATAAAGGCCGGCAAAAAGGCACGTCTCTGTGGGAGTTTTGACAATTCTCTTGCAGTTCTAAACCAATAAACGAGAGAAGATTTTCTACTACGTAATCCATCGCGGATGTTATAGTGGGCAGATGCATAAAAGTGTTAAAGGATCATAATAATAATAATACGAAGAAGTGTCAATAAATATACTTGGGCGGCCGTTACATACATGCATGCATGCATACATACATGCATGCATGCATGCATACATACATACATACATACATGCATACATACCTTTCCTAAAAGACTAAAATATTGAGGACTCCACAAAGATTTTTGATACAAATTTGATTAAATTCTCTCTCAAATAAGAACATTCTTACACTAATACCTCTGCTACTATGTAGCACATAATAAATCCTGTTGTCTGATGTTAAACCTGCTGGATATAAAAAAATTCATTGAGTTTTTTTGGCTCATTACGGAAAGTACAGAAATGAATCATGGTCTTTTTTTATACACCACCTCATGCAGTTTCTTCAGGAGATGTGTGCCATTACTTTTCCAGCAGACAGACTTTTTGTACGCTTTAGCCAGTAATCACATATCAACACTCACTACACCTTACCCACAATCCTCTGGCATCACACGCCAGCACCACTCACCTGTTTTTCAGCAAATTGTAGTTATTGAGTTTGAATGTGCTGCTTTTAATCTGGTTTTCAATGTGACATAATAGTTAATGGGGTTTGATGATGGGCGGCTGATGTCTGCGCACGTGAGACAATGCAACAGGTGATTAATTCTTCTGCCGAGCCTTGAAGATGATTTATTTATTTGGAAATGGCACAGCATGACCAGGTCTGATAATAGTCCCCATGGTGAAGACAGCAGATAGGTCGTCCATTTCCCACTCACGCTAGCGTGCTTTCTTGGAGAGATTGCAGATCCGCTATCATTTAGCCCTCCCTTTTTAGACGGCGATCCCTGCTGTGCTCATGGTCAGCTATTAGCCTAGCTTCTGGGAAGGAGGAAGAGAGAGACCATGTGTCTGATGTATTAGTGTCTGAAAATAAACGTCTGCTCTCTCTACACAGACATTCGTTTAGCTTCAGGCAAAAGCAGCAATGCTAAATGTGTTTCTCGCTGTGCTGATATTGATGTCTGATCGCTTGATGGGCTGGGATTCTGTTCTGAACAGTAAAGAGGTTCTTTTGGTTTTGCGAATGGTATTAATTATACTGTTTTGCTCCCCAAACCTTTTTTGAAATGGAAAATCTGCCCTCCGGGGATCAACTGTTGTTTAAGATGTCTTGAATCATTTTCTTGAGTTTTCTTTGATTGTCTGCAGAATAAATATTTAATTGTGCATCCAAAATAAATTAAGATTTGGTCATCGTTTTTTCAACCTCGTCGTTTCAAATGATGAGACTTCTGATGAGTTTTCAGTCTTATTTTCTCTTTCTCAACTGAGAGTTGTCAATTGTGTGCTGTTAACATGAATCAGTATCAAGTTATTTTCTTCTTGCACCTTGGAAATGCATATTTGTGCACTTTAACAAAAAACAAACAAAACTTATTAATTGGTCTGAAATTTAGTTTTTGGTCCAATCAATCAATCAATCAATCAATCAATCAATCAATCAATCAATCAATCAATCAATCAATCAATCAAAATTATCAAAATAGTTATTTTGATAACACCTGGGAATGTATGCATAATTGTGCATCTAAAAAAACAAACAAAACACTGGTATAATTGTTTTAATCGATTGGTCTAAAGTTTTGTTTGATCATTCAATCAATTAATCAATCAATCAAAATGATCAAAATAGTTATTTGTTCTTGCACCTTGGAAATTATGCATCTAAAAAAACAAAAAACGTTGGTCCAATCAGTGGTTGGTTTAATGGATTGGTCTAAAGTTTTGTTTAATCAATCAATCAATCAATCAATCAATCAATCAGTCAAAATGATCAAAATAGTTAGTTATTTCATTCTTGCACCTTGGACATTATGCATAATCGTGCACCTTAAAAAACAAATGCAACGTTGATCCAATCGATTTGGTTTAATTGATTGGTCCAAAGTTTTGTTTGATTAATCAATCAATTAATCAATCAAAATGATCAAAACAGTTATTTTGTTCTTGCACTTCAGAAATGCATATTTGTGCACCTTATAAAACAAACAACTTGAGACCAATCGATCGATTGAATTAAAATTGTTGTTTAATCAATCAATGAATCAACAAATCAATCAATCAATCAATCAATAAATCTAAATAAAATTAATAAATAAACAATCAAAGAGAAAGAAAAAGAAATGTTTGCACTTTATAGTGTATAAAAAAATCTGATTGCACTTTTTTTCATTCTGGTGTTACTAGATATACGTGTATGTACAGTAAACAGTACATGGCAAATCTTTAAAACACGCTGGGTGGATAATGATGATTTTAGCCAAAAGCATATCTAGGGGATTTAAAAGATTTAAACTTTTGTTATACACTCCAGTCCTATCACCTTATGAGCACCATATGAGCAGTGCGGCAAGTGTCTGTTCCCAGTTGTTGTATAATAAAGTACTGTTGCTTATAATTCTGGCACAGGAAAATTTCACATGATCAGTTGGAGGTGTTTGAGCTGAATGAATCATCTAGACCAGTGTTTTCCAGTCCTGCCTAGTCATTTGTGAAGGCTTACTTGAATCATGTAGTAAAGTTCACAGTTGGGGAACTCCATAAAATTGGACATTTTATGCATATTATTTAGCATATTTGTGTTAAAATCTGGCAAGCGGAAGCGACTTGCTTTGGAAAGTGAATAGTTTAGAGAGTGTTTGCATCATGTGTAGTTTCATGCTAGAGAAGTCATTTATAGCTTTAATTTATATCTTTAATGTCGCACAAAACAAATGCTTACTGATGTAATCCAATCTGTTCACCATGTTATTTCAGCAGGTCCTGGTTGGTAGCTTCATATATACATATATTTACTTTATATGGATTTTGTCATTTCAACAAAGTTTAATGATGCAGTGTAGGTGCCTGTGAATTAACCCAACCTAGCCATAGCATAAAAAACCTTTAAATGTGCAGAAGGTTTTGCTAAGTTTAGAGTATTAGGTACACACATTTTAACTGAAAATGAAAACTGTTTTTCTATCAAAACAGCGGTTTCATGCGGTGTTAGTTTCAGGCACTATAACACTTTATTTGCAATACAATGATCAATTCTTGTGATCATGCTATTATTAGGCTGAATTCTGAACCCAGTCTTTGCCAATTCACATTCTGAATTTATCACTTCCATAACTCTCATAAATCCGAGAGCTAGAAATACAAATATACGGTATGGTAGGGCTGCACGATATAGAAAAAATCTGACATTGCAATATTTTATATTGCGATATGAATACAGTTTCGGCAGATGACTGGAATAAAATCATTATCTTTGATTGGAATAATCTTGTAGAGGAGTGAATCAAAGAAATGGCAAGAATAAATAAGAGCAAAGATGAAAGTGAAATAAGTAGTCAGATATTCAGGCACAGTAATACGATACTATCATGATATTTTGCCCTTGATAACGATAAATCATCAAATTAGTGATATAATATTTCTATTATAAGAAAACTATCCAAAAAAAATCATATTTGTAAAGGAAGAGGGAAAAATGCATCAAAAATATAAGATGCATTTGTTTTATTAACAGCACATACATTTCTTAAAATCGCAACATTGATATATGTTGGATCCGCCATTACGAGAAGCAAATGCACACATTGCGGTATCGATGCTGAAACGATTTATTGTGCAGTCCCACGATATAGTGATTTTAATAAAAAATGTTAAAAAAAATAAGGAAAAGATTCACGCAGCTTCTCCTACTGCAGTCAATTCTTTGAGCACATTACATTCAGAGATGTTGTTTGTTCACACAGCTACATTACACGCTAACTAAAGTTTAAAATATGCTGTCGTGGTGGACCACCCCTTTAAACAAATTATTAGTAAATACGGTGAATCTTTATTTTTTTTTTTGTGTGTAGCCTCATACACTAACAAAGGCAGTTGCACTTTGATGCAGTTCATATTTTACAGTACAGCTAAGTTTCTCTATAAAGTTTGTTAGTATGTTTCATTCTACTGTCTGTATATTTAAACATCTAACTTAATACAAAACTTTGCCTGCATTAAGGCTTTAAGATCATTTCTCTTTATCGATGAAAATAACAACTTTAATGAAGTCAGATTAATTATAATGGAGCCAGATAAATAATTGATTTAAACATGCCATCCTTTAACTGCTTTCTGTTTTCAATTATCTTTTCCGAGTAGCAGCGTTAGCTTCTGGCCTTACAATCACAGATCAGAAAGTGAGCAGCTGGACATGATTTGCAGTGTTTTTACACCTACTGTGTTATCAATCTATGGTCTGACTAAAAAAACACTTACTGTGAAACCAGTGCTAATGACAAGCTGCATCATTGCCATCTCCTCTGTTTTGCGGTCAACAAAGCAAAATGGTCACCATGCAAATCCAGTGTGCCACAGCAGTGTCTGAAGCGGGTTGGTTGGCAGAGACTTGTTCGCCTCTCACATTCATGGCAGATGAGTCATTCCAAATGTCTCGCTCATGAATCAGTTGGGCTTCATTAGGGCTGATCGGAAGGTGCTCTGACACCATCCATGTCCTGGCCTGCTCACCCACTATTACATGTTGAGTGAACTCAACCCGAACCAGGTGGATCGTATCCATGGATACCATCCCATGCGCCAGTTCTCGCTGCTGCAATTACTCAAGTGACTGACGCTGGACCATTTAGTCTGGTTTTGCCGATATCCAGAGACGAGTGGAACGGATCTGCTTGCTGTAAAGGTGCATGTTGAGACCGAAGAGATAGTCTATCGTTATGCAGGGCATACCATCTCCCTAGGGATGAATCGCTCTGGCTGCACGCTGGCAAATATGACAGGCCGTTAATTGGACGTGGCAGCGGGGCTACAGTGACACAAAGGGAGTTTAGATCAGTGCCACATCTAGTCTTAGAGCTCAAGCCAGCATCAACCTCTCCAGCTCCCCTGACCATAACTATTTTAAAACAGAAAATCAGTTATTTATTAATTTAATTTCAAGCACGACTTTAATCAAATGAGCTTCGACTTTGTATATAGAATGCCTTTGATCAAACATCTCATCCAGCAAAGAGTCAGTGCTATTAAAGTTTCTCTTCTATGAAATGTGTACGTGATTGCTACGGCTATGCTTTGAATCTAGTCTGAAACTAATACTCTAATGACATTTTGGTAGTTGCTTTAAGTTGGTCAACAACACTGTACACTCACCAGCCACTTTATTAGGTACACCTGTCCAACTGCTTGTCGCAAATTTCGAATTGGCTAATCACATGGCAGCAACTACATGCATTTAGGCAATTGGTGATTTAGGAGACTTTGAACGTGGCATGGTTGTTGGTGCCAGACGGGCTGGTCTGAGTATTTCAGAGACTGCTAATCTACTGGGATTTTCATGCACAACCATCTCTAGGGTTTAATAAATATCCAGTGTGCGACAGTTTTGTGGGCTCAAATGCCTTGTTGATGCCAGAGGTCCGGAGAGAATGGCCAGACTGGTTAGAGCTGAAAGAAAGGCAACAGTAACTCAACCACTCGTTACTACCGAGGTATGCAGACAAGAATCTCTGAATGCACAACACGACGAACCTTGGGGCGGATGGCTACAGCAGCAGAAGACCACACCATGTGCCACTCCTGTCAGCTAGGAACAGGAAACTGAGGCTACAATTCACACAGGCTCACCTAAATTGGACATTAGAAGATTGGAAAAATGGTGGCTGGTCTGAGTTTCAATTTCTGCTGTGACATTTGGAAGGTTGGCTCAGAATTTAGTATAAACAACATGAAAGCATGGATCCATCCTGCCTTATATCAACGGTTTAGATTGGTGGTGGTGGTGTAATGGTGTGGGGGACATTTTCTTGGCAGACTTTGGGACCATTAGTACCAATTGGGCGTCGTGTCAATGGCACAGCCTACCTAAGTATTGTTTCTGACCATGTCCATCCCTTTATGACCACAAAGCGTACCCATCTTCTGATGGCTGCTTTCAGCAGCATAACATGCCATGTCATCAAACGCAAATCATCTCAGACTCAGACTTCTTGAACATGAAAATGAGTTCACTGTACCCAAATGGCCTCTACAGTCACCAGATCTCAATCCAGTAAAGCACCTTTGGGATGTGGTGGAACGGGAGATTTGCATCATGGATGTGCAGCTGACAAATCTGCAGCAACTGCGTGATGTTATATGGACCAAAATGTATGAGGAGTATTTTCAGTACCGTGTTGAATCTATACCATGAAGGATTAAGGCAGTTCTGAAGGCAAAAGGGGGCCCAACCCGGTACTAGTAAGGTGTACCTAATAAAGTGGCCGGTGAGTGTATGTCTAAAGTGGACCATCAAAATGAAACGGGTCTTTATGATTGCAAAATAAACCCAGACATGATCATCAAGGCCTTTGTATTCCTGACACGGCTGCCGTATCACCCTAAAGGGTTTGTTTGCTTTATAATGAGAGGCTTACTATACAGTACATTACCACGCTTATTTCACGCCTGCTTAGCAAATAAATAAATAAATGGTCATGAAATATTGATTTGAGTATGATGTGAGAAGAAAGAGTGATACGAGAGACAGAAAACTACCTTCTGTTTAGGTAATCATTTACTGGGCAATGGTCAGTGTTGCAATTTGGTGTCCATTATACTAAAACAATCATGTATTCGTCAACTAGTTAGTGTTTTTATGTGTGTGAATTTTCTAAAGTAGGTGTATTTTATGAAGTAAGCCATTGCTTAGGCACATAGACCCACTCGGCTGGATTCATTTCCTGCTCTTGAATTAGAGTGCTTTAAGAATGGGATTTTTTTTTTGGCGCATGTAATTGACTCTTCCATTCTACTCATTAGTTTACTTTAATAGTTTCTCTGTTATGATAATTACTTCGATGCTCATTAAATAGCTGCTTTCTCTCGGTGGAACAAGATTTGGTGGAGGCATCTGTCAGACAACACGGAAGAAAAAGGGAACATCTGAAGCTCAAATAAATGTTTATGAATGATAAAGCAGAGCAAAGTGACGTTGAGGGCCTTTGTGTGTTTTCAAGCATGCTCTGAGTGGGCGCGAGAGTTTATTTGTCGATTTGGCAGATGTTGGATGACATCGAGGTGATGGTGTGATGGCGAGAAAATCAGTCATGACGTTTGTACGCTCCATCTTGCTCATAAAGGCTGTGCGATGTCCCGACACATCCCATAAGCCATGCAAGTGAATGATGGCGATGTCGGACCCGATGATGAGACTAACATATGGCAGCCGTCGGCCCACCACGAGGCCGGGTGACACATAAACGCAAGGCCGTCTTACTCACTCTGACACCTGTGGATCACACGGCCATTCATCTGACGCACCAAACAAGCAGTATATAAAGGTAAGCAATAGGAAGGTCGTGCCTTAAAGGGTCTCTCTCATGGAGTCCACAGCTGGCTACATACTTCCTCTGAACTTATCACCTGTACGAGGACTGATGGGTCAGTGATCCTTGTCGAGAAATAATTACTTTGCTCTCCTCTTTTTTTTAAGTCTTCCAAAGGTTGACATCATTTATCTCTCAGCCCCGGCGCTGTCAGTGCGACACTGTCGTTTCTTAAATAAGGTGGGCTCGGTTTTGCAGGGCCGCTCTCTTGAAGCCATTAGTTTCCCAGTGCTGACGAGACCCCTGGCGTACTACACCTCCAAAGTGGGTCTCGGGCCCCTCGGCTCCACAGGCCTCTGATGGGAGTTTAGAGATCAAAGCTGCATGCAGGCCATCAGTGCTGCTCATTACAGTGGACTAATCAGCAGCGACCGAGAGAGGGAGAGGACGGATAATTTGATTACACAACAGTTATTAATGGTGCTGTTGGAATGCAGAGCGGGGGTCTCCGCTGCCGTAATTACTCTGGGACCGGGAGAGAGGAGGGGAGGACGCCTTGGTCAGGCTGATTAGTTCAAAGAATACCCCATCTTACCGTTCTGCGAGATGAGAATAAAAAACGCAGGGTTACCATGACATACATCGACTCTCTTTTAAGAAACGCTCTCCAACATTCACTGTTTAGTCCAATCAAATCACGGTTTAGTCCAATCATTATCTTCCTATGGAATTTGTGGTGTTAATTGCCTTGGTGTTTTTCTTTGAGAGCAATCTTTCCTTGAGATCCTCCTCAGATTGCCAGCTTTAAACATGGATGTTTGCTGAGTGCCCTCCCTTCGCCTGAAATCCTATTATGATGGTAATCTTTTCTATCTTTTAGCGCACCATAACCTTTGAATAATCGGTGCAGATATAAATCATAATTAAACTCACTCAGTCCTTACGATATTAAAGGTGAAATGCATCACTAGCGGCAACAAATGTTTTTGTTTCCAAACAGGATTGCTATAAATGTCTGCCTTGACCCTCATCTTGCACTGTCCGTATATACTGTGTTGAAATGTTAGATGGCTTAAAAAAGAGATCGTTCAGCCAAAATTACTTCAAAAATAACTTCTGTCATCTGTGGAACAAGTTTAGTTTGGTTACATATTTGATGATTTAGACATTAATTATTGTGATTGATTAATGTTGTGAAATCTGCTCTCCCAACCATTGGCAACTCATAGAATTATTTATGGTTTGGATTTCCACCCATCTACCCACCCACGCTTTTGTCCAAAGCAACTTACAATTGAGAAGCCATTCAGCAATTGGAATGGGCAAACCAGCAGACACAAGAAGTGCCAATTAGGCAAAGTGCTCAGAGAATTAGGTGCTAGAATACTGTAAGTTTTTTTTATTTTTTAGAGAGAAGAGTGTTTATACAGGTGGTTTGTGAAGCCCACTCACCTGTGTGAGGCACCCTCCGTTTGGGTTTACTGAGAACTACGGCAGTGTAGTAAATTCAAATGTAGTACCTACATTAGTTAGCATGTCTACATTTTCTGAGTCTTAGTAACAATGCAATCTTTCTGCTGCTTTTTTAGATAAAGTTTTTACTCCCATTTTTTTCATAATTTAAGCTTGACTTCACAGTGAATACAAATTGGTAGGTTTCAGGGGCGACACCCATATTTAAATGCAGGACTGAATCTGTAATTGTCATGTTTGACACTTAAGACTGTAGCAAACGATTGGAAAAACAAACATACGGTGTGACAATCATAAAAAAAGTATACATTAAAAAAGAATAACTGTATTTTTTTAATAAATTAAATTTTGGATTTATGTATGTATATTCACATATCATTGCTTTGTCTGGTTACTAGTAATGCTTGAATTTCTCCATTTTGTTAACTTTTCCACTGTTGTTACTTCAAAAATATTTTTTACAAAATAGTAATAAATTAATGAACGGATACGTGTGAAACCATGAGATGTGTGGTTTACCAATAATTGATTTGAATACACTTTTGTAGCATGCAATCTTGTAAGACGGCACTGTGCTGTTTCAGACAATTGTAGGTTCACTAAATGAAATTTAGCTGTTGTCAAGTTGCTTGCTGGAAAAAGCTACATTGTGTCATAAGTAGCTGAGGTGCTAGTAGCTAGCTTTCTTCTCAACACTGCATATACATACAACACATTCAATAAACGAAACAGAGGCTCAAACATTTCTTTTACACTGATGGTTGATAATTCATTTACAATATTTGGTGACCTATATGCAATATACACATTGATTAATGTCTTTTATCTATTAAATTTGTTAGTCTTACAAAGTGATTATATCTCTTAAGATGCCATGCACTAACTGCTCATTTCATATAATTTCATCTTAAAGGATCTTGTACAATCTCTGCATATAGATTTGGTAGCATCAAAGTGTTGGTTTATCGATTTTTAGATGATCTGATTAAAAACAAATGAATTTGTGTTGAGCGAGTTGAACCGAAGCTTCATCTGTTTTTAACACAAGAAACCGATGTGAGAGTTTCCCCTTTCAGATGAAATAAAATGACTAGTTGTCTGTTCATTTGAAGTTTCAGTCATTTTGCTAACTTCATCCACATGCGCTGTCAGATCGTGTCAGAGAGTACAATCTCAGCAAACCGAACACACTAAATGATTTACAGGCGGAGAGTTTTTCTGAACCGTTCTTAAATTCTGCCTCGCACTTCTCCTTTTTTTTCTCAGAAACAGATGCTATATTTTTTGAACACCTTTTTTATTCAGCAATATCTTTCATGTAGAATAAGAAACAAAAAAAGAGTCAAAGCACCTTTAAACTTGCATAAAAGATGCTATTATAAATGCACAGTTCACTCAAATTTAAATTATGGCATCATTTTTTTTCATCCTTGTGTCGTTCCGAACCTGTATGACTTTCTTTCTTCTTGGAACACAAAAGAAGATAATTTAATATCCGTATTGGTGAATTCAGTACAATGGCAGTCCACCGTGACTCACTTTCATGCTTAATAAAGCACACAAGAGCATCAAAAAAGGGCTTGTTACTCACTGATCATTTTCAAGCGTTTTGGTGTGAAACAATGTGATATTTAAACTGTTTTATTGTAAAATGCTCTCCTGCACACATTTACAAGCATTTTGACAACATGAGGATAAGTTAATTGGCAATTTTCACCTTTTTATTTCTTTTGAGGTAAAACGCTCCTTCAACATTGCAAAATTAGACTTCTCCTTTCTAATAGAGATCTTTTAGAAGTATGTGTTGCACTGTTGAAGTACCTTTTTTTTTTTTTTTTTTAAGATTTAATTTTGGCCTTTTTGCCTTCAATAGATAGGACAGTATTTAGACAGGAAGCGAATTTGGAGAGGGAGGTAGGGTAGGGAAATGTCCTCGAGCCGGGATTTGAACTCGGGACACCCTGACGTGCTACTGCACCATATGTCGACGCGCTAACCACTGGGCTATTGCACTGACCTGTTGAAGCAGTTTTTTTATTGGTTTGGTACTATTTTAATACCAAGGTGTAGATTTTCAAATCTCTTAGTACAAAACTTAAAAATAAGCACACTTCTAATACCGCTGGTCATTCTTTCGAAACCTGATGCGATGATTTCTGTCACAATCACCAGCGATATAGCCCATTTAGATCACTGGAGGACATTTACTATCACCCGAACTACAATTCTGCCACTGAACTGCACTATATTTCCCATCAGGCACCTCACACATACACCAGTTTCGGATCATCTATTATTTCACACACACAGCTGAAGCTTGTAAGGACTAATTACCAGGACTTTATATACAACTCTCATTCTTAAACACATTGCTGAGTCTTGTTGTTTGCTGTAACATATCATATCCTTGTTAAGACTTTCTGTGTTTCTTGACCCTTGCCTTGTTGGAAGGTAGTAGTTGGGTATACGTATTGTGAAGGATTTGGGATGTAAAAAAAGACCATACATAATATTATAGTTATATATCATATATATTACACATAATGGATGTTTCCCAGTGATGGATTGTAGCTGGAAGGGCATTTTCTGCGTAAAACATATGCTGGATAAGTTGGCGGTTCATTCGACTGTGGCGACCCCAGATTAATAAAGGGACTAAGCAGAAAAGAAAATGAATGAATGAATATTACACATAATTATGAGATAAACAATTAATAGCTTAATACTAGGCAGGTAAAAAGCCAGCAGTAAATAGTGTGAAGTGTTACTTAATCTAAAGTGTTACTACAACTGTTGCACTATATAGCTATATAAAATAAATGTTTTTACAACATGAACATTTAATCAAAGAACACCTTTTTACACCTGTTTACTGTAGTAACTGCTATTTCTAGACTTGCAGCAATTTATAACTTACAAATGATAAGACAACAAAGAATTATGGACCGTGGACGTAATAAATGATTCATTGATTACTTAAATTAAGTGATCGACAAATGTATTAAACTGAATGATAAGTGATGGAAAAGATCGACATTACTAGCTTTTATAAAAGGCAATTACTTTGAATGAAACATTTATATTGAAGAAACATTTTGTGTGGTGAAAAGTTTTTTTTTGTGACTATGTGTTTGGAGCTAACACAATAGAAAAAATATATTGAACTTTTTTTAAAAAGTGCACTTTTGATGATCTGTTGTGATATACACCCATCAGCCACTTTATTAGGTACACATTACTAGTACCTGGTTGGACCCCCTTTTTGGTCCATATTGGTATGATAGCATCACACAGTTGCGCAGATTTGTCGGCTGCACATTCATGAGTGGAATCTCCTGTTTCACCACATCCCAAAGGTGCTTTATTGGATTGACATCTGGTGACTGTGGGGGGCCATTTAAGTACAATGAACTCCGTGTCATGTTCAAGAAACCAGCCTGGGATGACTCTTTATGACATGGCACGTTATTCTGCTGGAAGTAGCCATCAGAAGATGGGTACACTGTGGTCATAAAGGAATGGACATGGCCAGCAACAATACTCAGGTAGGCTTTGCCATTGACACGATGCTCAATTGGTTCTAATGGGCCAAAAGTGTGCCAAGAAAATGTCCCCCACACCATTACACCACTACCACCAGCCTGAACCATTGATACAAGGATGGATCCATGCTTTCATGTTGTTGACGAGAAATTCTAACCCTCCTAACATTCAAATAACACAGCAGAAATCAAGATTCACCAGACCAGGCAATGTTTTTCCAATCTTCTATTGTCCAATTTTGGTGAGCCTGTGTGAATTGTAGCCTCAGTTTCCTGTTCTTAGCTAACAGAGGTGGTCTTCTGCTGCTGTAGCCCATCCGCCTCAAGGTTTGATGTGTTGTGTGTTCAGAGATGCTCTACTGCATACCTCAGTTGTAACGAGTGGTTATTTGAGTTTCTGTTGTCTTTCCATCAGCTCGAACCAGTCTAGCCATTCTCCTCTGACCTCTGGCATCAACAAGGCATTTACGCCCAAAGAACTGCCGCTCACTGGATATTTTCACTTTTTCAGACCATTCTCTGTAAACTCTAGAGATGATTATGAATGAAAGACCCAGTAGATCAGCAGTTTCTGAAATACTCAGACCAGCCCGTCTAGCACCAACAACAATGCCACGTTCAAAGTCACTCAGTGATGCTCAGTTTGAACTGCAGCAGATTGTCTTGACCATGTCTACATGTCTAAATACATTGAGTTGCTGCCATGTGATTGGCTAATTAGAAATTTACAATAACGAGCCGTTGGACAGGTGTACCTAATAAAGTGGCTGGTGAGTGTAAGTGCTAAGGGTTTTCAAAAGTACCAATTACTTTTGAAAATTGTGCCAATCTAGTAGAAAAAACTGTATTACCACAGTGGCCAGTGGCAGTCAGAAATGACTTCTTCACAATATATGGCTGTCATCGCCTGACTGTGGTGGGTGTGTAGATAAAATATACATTTCATCCCCCGAGGAGCAGATGATCAAAGTGAGATGTCATCATATCAGACACATTTGGCTTTCGCCGTCTGAAATGTCCAGCAGTTGGTGTTCTTACAGAACTGAGTCATTTCTCACAAATCTATGACTCCATAATGCTGATGTCAATTAGCTTGGAAACGAAGAATGAGATACAGCGATTCACTGCTCCTTTCATTTATACGAGCATGAAGTGTAATATTGAATTTCTGCAGCTAGCAGGGTGTTAATGACCCAACAATAGTATTGGCTTCAGACGTTAACATTACCTAGAAAGGCACCATATATCTAGAGAGGCTATTTTTTCCAACACAAAGCTTATAGCTGCAAGTGATAAAAGTGCTGTAACGTGCAACGGTGCATACAAAATGAATATTTATTGCAGTGATGATTTAATACGTGCCCAGAGTTTTTGCTGTATTATTTGTCTAGGAAAGATTTAGCATTAACCTTGATGAGGCTCAGTGAATCTATAGTATATTCACAAAGCTTGTAGATTGTTTTACCTTACAGCTAAAAGAATAGACCTGTTGTGTTAGTGTAAATGTCGCTGATCAAGATTAATAGATAGAATCACATCATTTAGTTTGTATTTTAAAAAGAAGTAGATAGTTGAACCTTGTCTGTTCTGTAATGTACCATAATGCTGTCTGAAATAAATGTTTTGCACATTATCTGACAAAAGTCTTGTTGTCGAGTTTATCATTTGGGAAAGTGACAGAAGGTAGATTTGTTGAACTGCATCCCAATCATCACAAATACTGCAGAAGACCTAATGGAACCCTCATGGACTCAAGATTCTCAGAGAAATCAGTCAAGTTTAGTGAAGGAAAAATCATGGTTTGGGGTTACATTCAGTATGGTGGTGTGCGAGAGATCTGCAGAGTGCATGTCAACATCAACAGCCTGAGATATCAAGACATTTGTGCTGCCTATTACATTAGAAGCCACAGGAGGGGGCAAGTTCTTCAGCAGGATAGCGCTCCTCATACTTCAGCCTCCCCATCAAAGTTCCTGAAAGCAAAGAAGGTTAAGGTGCTCCAGGATTGGCCAGCCCAGTCACCAGACATGCACATTATTGAGCATGTCTGTGGTAAGATGAGAGAGAAGGCATTGAAGATGAATACGAAGAATCTTGATGAACTTTAGGAGTCCTGTAAGAACACTTTATTTGCTATTCCTGATTACTTAACTATTAAGTTATTGAGTCATTGTAGAGATGAATGGAAGCAGTCCTCCAAGCTCATGGGAGTCATACACGATTTTAATTCTTTTTCCACTGCACCATGATTTCATAATCTATACTGAACATTATTTCTGTTAAGTGACAGTACTTCTGTGTAAGCAAAGTCAGACCCCACCGTCCTAATTAAATCATTAAAAATCAAGGCATGATCATATTTTTTTGTAAAACAAACAATCTAGAGGCCTTTCATAAGCCACTTCTGACACCAAATCGTCAACTAGTAGTCAAGTTATTATTTGTTGTTCCTAAAACTTGGATAAACGACAAGATTTTTGGCAAGTAGTGTAGGTCTTCATAATAACATAAATATCAAATATATCAAACTTTAATGTGATAAGTATTGAGATCAGCATTTAATTCTTAAAGAGAAATTTAGACAGGAATTATTTTCCTCGTTTGCTTTTGGTGATTTTATTTATACAGTTATAACTCACTGGTTGAGTGAGATAAAACTGTTAAAGCAAACCGAAATGGCAACATTAAATTTCTTTTCACATTCCATGAGGAACAGGACCTTGAGGACTCCAAGAAGTCCTTCATATGATGCTGTTTTTTTAAAGAATGGGGGCAGAAAATAATCTCTCTTTGGCTTGGAGGAGCAATTAAAATTAAACTCATCACCGTCATTAAAACATTTCCCACTTTTTTAAAAACTGCTGTTTTAGAAACTGCTTGATAAATCATAAGGCATGCTGCATTAAATTGAAAAAAAGAATTAAATGAAATATATGTAAAATTTCAATCTCTCCATAGTAAATCTAATTTAAGAATTTTCACTGAAATGTTTTATCACTGTCATAAAATTTTAAAAAGATAAATGGAGTTTGCTGCAGTAGGTGAAGCCAATGTTAGCCTTTTTACTTATATAATAAATAACTTAAAGAAGGCAAAAGTCAATGAACTTTTGAAGACAAGATACTGTACAGCAATACCATGAGACTCATTGAAAGCGCAGTTCTGCGAGATAATAATACTGAGCCACTTTAATGAAGGACTTTGGTTAAGGGATTTTAGAATGATTAAAACAACATTTCAGATGTTGTTTGACCGCTGTTTTGTCCATTAATGCCCTCCATAAATTTTGCCCATTTTTTTTTTTTTTTATTGTGTGTCCTGTTAAAAAAAATCATATAACTTTTTTAATGTGCATGCTGGAAATCTTTGGGTAAATGTATTTCCATTGTAGTTTATACACATTTTTACTTATAGGATACTTATTGACATTTCCATTAACCAATTTTTATGCGATATTCCAAAATGCACATAAAAGTGAGTGGATAAAAACATGGCTACAGTATCAGTGACTAGGTTTACATGGACATCAGTATTCAAATTATTTCTCTTAATCTAAATAAGACAATATGATTAAGGTGTTTACATGAGTTGCTTTTTGAATGTTCTTATCATGATCCCGTTTTACATTTTATAGCACATCGATTAACATGTTATAGTTTGATTAACGTCATTGTGTCACGCTATCCACATTTCCTTCACAGTTTCAAGTAATTTTAGGCATTTCAATTTTAATTTGTCGACTTTAACTGCAGTTTGGCACTTTCATTCAGAAACATTATATGCACACAGTGACAAATGAGATATTGGAGTATGAACTCCTGGAAGGGTGTTGTTTAAAGGAATTTGATACCTCACGCCGAATGGGAGAGAAAAAACTCAGCATTTCGTGATGCAGGTGTCTGTGGTTTTTCACTGACTCAGTAGGTGCAGAGAATAGTTTCAAACAGCCATGTGTGTATAGACTATCCTTTCGCAAAATGCGGCGAATAACCTACATGACGGCAATAGTTTAAGGTGTTTACATGTCTGTACTGCACTTCAATAATGCCACTAAAATCGCCATACTCCACATGTCTTAAGTCGATTTCTGTTTACTTCGATTATGACCATAATCAGTTAAATTAATCAAAAATCGCTGTTTACATGGTAGACTCTTAATCAGAGTATTGTCTTTATTGCATTCAAATCGGATTATTGGTGTCCATGTAAACATACTCACTGTCTTGTGTTAAAAGACAGTTGTTGGTTACCAGTAAAATGCATTGTACTAAAAAGAGCAGCCGTCACAAAACATCTATTTGCTGTACCGTATGATAGATACATGGTCAAAAGAAACAGATTTGCAAAAGTTCTTCTTTGTTTGCAGATCAAAAATTCAGTGACTTCTCTCCTAATTTTAACAGCTTTTATTTAATTTAGAAGCCCAAATATAGCTCAGTTTAAAATGAATGTTTAATGCTACACATGCTGGAGATTAGCAGACAGGCTGTCGGTTCATAACTGATCAGCTCTGTTGAGTTCCATTCAGAAATCGACTCTCACTACCAAACGTGTCTGATAATAATAATGGAAATCATGTCCCAAATGATCAATTACAGTACTTCCGTATACAATTCTTGGTATAATAATAAATTATGTAATTGCTTTGCCCTTTCTTGTGAAGCAAATATATCTTAGAAATGTACAAAGGTCTTTGAGCATTAAAGTCTTGAAAATGTGGCGTTGATGAGGATGAGCTGGAAAAAGTTGCCTCACGTTTGTCTTCTGTTCTTAAGTTCTCGAGTTCAAAGCATCATTCCAAAACATTGAGTCAATCATCATACAGCAAAAAAGTTAACTTAAGGAGTGAACAAAGGGCTGTCAAGGAGTTTGAATTAAGGTATTTCAAAAAAGCATCACGAAAGGGGAAGTGAAAGGCTCACTGCAAAAACTTCTTTTCTAGTCAAGAGTTACAATCAATATTTCTAGCCAAAAAATCTAATTGAGCTTGTTTTAAGAATACAATACAATCAAGATCAGATTGTGTAGGTATTTTACTAGCAAATTTTGTTTAATTACATTCAGACACATAATTTAAGACTAGCCTTAAATTTTAAGACTTCAATTCAGCTGCTATAACTTAAGGCTATAATACTTATTTTAAGCCATTTGTTTACTTTACACAAGCCTAGGTAAAATTTTCAAGAAATCTTTAAACCAAGAAACAAAAAATGAATTGGTTAAAAAAAAGTTTAATTATTTTACTACACTGGCAGATAATTTGACTTGTTTCTAGCCTGTATCTTCTTAAATCTATCATTTATTTCTCGTTTTTACATGTTTTTTTTTTTTTTGTTTTTTTTTGGTGTGCTGATCTATATTATTCTATACAATGTTTGGGTTTTAAAGATTTGACATTTCACTCATATTCAAAGTGTACGACCCACTTTATTCTTTGTTAATGTTTTTGGCTCTCTTTAACGCTGATTATGAATACACGCTAAGTTAAAATTTATGAATCATAACCTGCCAAATTGTCTTGCATTTCCCGCCATGGTTGATTTTCACCTGTGTTTGCGAGTGTTTATTTTAAAGCCTGGTTCTGATGAAGGTCATGTTTATTTGGCGTTCAGAGGTCTCAGGACTCCAACACAGTCCTGTTCGGCAAACATTTTTCAAACGTGATCCTGTTACAGTGTGAGGACAACTAATCTGGCATCAGGAGAATGACTATAGTAATTCCCAGTACAACAAAGCAACAGATGAGCTGTGCTCTGGCAGAAAAATACTATTTATCTAGTTCTGTTAAAGCGTATGAAATGCTGAACTACCATTTAAATGAATTTGTAGTCTAGAATAAGCATATAAACAGGACCAGCCTGCTGTTAAGCATTATTATACCACATGCAATTACAATAAACAATAAGCACTCGATTTATATTTCTTTATTTTACAATATTTACTAGTTATTGACACCCTGTTATTACATTTTCTACATTTTCAAATCTAGTTTTTTTCCGCTCCTATCAGAAAATGCAAGTCAAAATGGATATTTGTCAACCGCTTTTATCTAGAAAGCCCCAAATATGTTAGTTATGGGGAGACAATATAATTTATTTAATATAAAGAAGGAGTGTAATTACTGGGTGACGTTTACAGTGGAATAGTAAAGGAAAAACATAACAGTAAACTCTTTTTACATCACTTACACTCTCTTCACCTCAAACTCTTTTTACATCACTCACACTCTCTTCACCTCAAACTCTTTTTACATTATTTACACTCTCTTCACCTCAAAGTATGGTGAATAACTTTCTAATGCAAATGCAGGACTCTTGAGATGAGGTTTTGAAAAAAAAAAAAAAACTTTTTTTCAGCCGTCTTAAAACAGTGACACAATGATGCAATAATTGGCCAATTGCAGAATCTGCCTAATCTCAGAAACTATTCGGCTGTTGTTTTTTTCATTATCTGGTCATTGCATAAATATTGTTTATAGGTTAATTATTATATATATATATATATATATATATATATATATATATATATATATATATATATATATATATATATATATATATATATATATATATATATATATATATATATATATATATATATATATATATAGACGTATAGCCGTTTAACTTTATTTCAGGACGCATTAATACCGGAGGCATTCATAAATATTCCTAGCAAATCTAATAAATGCTGGAGACATACTCGTTACAAAAATGTATACATTGTATGCACATTAACAGAAATGTAAATGGATTAATTGTCAAGTAATGTAATTAACTAAATCTGAGCTGCTGAAATTGATTTATAGTCCTAGTAATATATTGAATTCAAACTTGAATACAATTTTAAAAAATATTAAAAACAATCATACACACAGCATGCTCAGCTGCAGATGAGGATATACTACTTTAAATTTACTTCTGTACTTTTTAAAAATATAATTTAGATCTTTTGTGTGTGCGTGTGCGTGTGTGTGTGTGTGTATGTATTATTATTATTATCCAAATTACAATTGAGATAAGAGGTTGTCAAACTAAAATCATATTATTTTTCTTTATTATTGTTATTTTTAAATTTTTTGTTGGTGGCCCCTACAAAGATGATCATATTTTGGGTTAAAGGCATAATCAAACATGATATCTAAAAACGTGACTAATAATCCATGTCTAATAATGTGTGATGTTTTCATTCCACTAACATTACTACAATTACGGTGATTAGATTGATAACAAGAGCTGGATTCACTGGTCAGATGTGCTTGCAGCCAAATGAGGACATCTGCTGGTCACAAGGGGGGCAATGCCAAAAGAAAAGCATAAATTAAACATAAACATATTGTTATCATTCATCAGTGTGGATGCAAATATATGTATTGTGTATTTATAGTTATCATGCTTGGTGTGAACGGGCCCTAATCCATGCATATGACATGTCCAGTCTACAAGCATAAGTGGTATTAGCTTTGATCTTAGGAGTTTACACCAGAATAAATTCTTTTTATTAGAGATGTCTGGGGATGTTTAGTAGATTACAGATACAAAAGATGATTTGCTTTGTTTTCTGTGCAATACTAACAATGCAAACTTGTCAGAGTAAATGGGAAAAATCTGATATACAAAGTGGTTTTCTCATACAGCCACCTCGCTTTTTTGATTGTGAAGCTAAGTATTCTTTATCTCGCTTCGGTTAATTCTCTTTTGTTTTACACAATTCCCTGAAGTCCTTTAGAGAACTCCCACAGATTGATATTGTAATACACTCATAAATTGACTCTACCTATGAATTAAATTTGGGCACATCAGAGCTGCTTATATCCCCTCTTCTGTTATTGTTGAATGTGGCTCATTGCCATGCCAACAAATTATCGAATTGCTGCACCTATCATTTTTTGATTAGGTGGAATGCAGCGTTTCAATGTAATGCTACCCATATGCATCAGTATGGTAATGGGTTCAATCAGAAAGCCTTTCTTTCATCTGTCTTTGGAGACATTATGGCGTTGAGCCAGAGGCCTATTATATTGGTGAGTTTTGTTGAACAGTAGGGTTCACGATGTTAATCATGCCACTTGCGGCAATATAGAAATGCCATATGTAATGTGCAGCACCATCAGGGAGATCAGCCAACAGTGGGGATGTTTTTTTTATGCTGCGTCTGGCCTGTCTTGGAGTTAATGAACAAAACCTTCTGTTCAAAGGTGCATTTTATTGATGTATAGTGTTTCTTTTAAAATGGTGCTAGTGTAAATGGTTTAACAGGCCCACATGGAAAAATACTTCAATAAAAGTATTCTATAATTCATGTAAAACCTATCTGCTTTATTTACATTTTAAGCTAATTTGGTCAACATAATATGGTATACCCCCCCACCCAAATATATATATAAATAAATAAAACCTACCCAGAAGAATTTCCAAAATGACCCCAACCCCTTAATCTATCTTTTAATTCAGAGTGGTTTAATTGTATATAAGCATAGTTGAAACCATTACAAATATGGGGAGGAAAGGAAATTAGCTTCAATATACATAACCAAAATTAGAAAAAAGAAAAAACCTAAAAGGTTTAGCCTAATAAAATCAATGGCCTATACAGAAATTAAATCAAGTCGTAAAATCTTGTAAATTTTTTAATTACTGGATTTGAATACTGATTAAAGTTACAATAGTTATTTAGTGAAGAGCAGCAAATCTCTCATCTTAATTCACTGTTTTGTTTGATAACAGAGGTGCCACTTTAAAAAAAGCGTTCAATTACTTTTGTAACTGTTTATGCTCATTTAAGACAAAATGATTTGTTTAAAATAAAAGACGGCAGGACGGACATGTTCACATATTATTAAGTGTTTGTCTGTTTAAAAACACACCTAAATCCAAAAGTCTCCGCTTTCGCTCCTCTTCAAATCGTGTGTACAGAAGCTGATCTGGCAACAGTGTCTTTATCACTATGGAGTCAGTCAGCACCATTACATGAATTGACTGATTCAGAGGTTTCATAAGAAGGGTGATGGTCGACGTATAGCTTTAACTGAAAGGAAGTGAATGCGGCCAGTGTAATATTAATTACAAAATAAAGCAAAAGCATAATTCTCTTGAACAGCTCTTGCAATTAAATAACATTTGATATTGAAGATTAAAATAACAGGAAAATTCTTTAACAAGATGATATTGGGATAGAGTGGTAAAATATCAGAGAATCCTGGGAAAAATGGGAGGATTGACAGGTATGCTAATTTGTAAAAAAAAAAAAAAAAAAAGTACCTGGCTGATTTTATTTTAATTTAACGTAATGTAACATAATACAATGTGAATTTAAATTGTAAGCTAGGCTAGTGTTATCAAAGCTGTAGTAGTAAAACAACATGAAGGACTAAAAAAGCCATAATCACAGATATTTTCAAGACTCTGAGTTTTTGTTAATCTATGTAATTTATTAATGTTCATGTTAATTTACTAACAATTACCCAATGTATTGTATTTGGTTATGATAATAAGAATTTGTTACTATTTAAGCTAATGCTGACAGGTAAGCTATACTGTATAAGTATGAAGTATTCCTAGTGTATTATTTAGGCAAATTTATTAGTTTCAATTATTTAGTAACAACTTTCAGACGTTCATACGCTGGCATCTGAAAATAGATTAGCTCAGAAAAGTCTCTGAAAAAGTAATAAAAATAATAATAAATAAAACACTAAACTCTAATCTGAAAAGAAGATCTGTGAGAGCCAGTTGTTCATATGTCCCTATCACCGTTCCTGAGCCTTCTCTCTTTAATCTCCTCCACCAAAGCTCAGGTTACTGACAGTCCTTGCAGAATCTCTGTGTACTTTATATGGTGTATATTGTGGATCTACTGTTTAGTTTTCTCCCTTTCATGTTTTGGTATCATTTAAAATGCCCTAGTGGGATGCATAAAATGGGTAAAAGAATTCACAGTAAACACTTGGATTACAGAATTATGTTCTGATCTTAGTTGTGCCCCTGATGTCAGTTATTCTCTTAGATTTATCTTTATCATTTCTGAACTGGCTTATTATTGTTTCATTATGTACTGTAAATGGCTTGATACATTCTTACCTGACAAATGAGAATGCTATATTTGATTTATTTTCAATTTGAATGAAATCAAGTAGATTTAGCATATTATTTAGGACTTATGTCCACAGTGTGCAGTGCTCATCATATATAACACACAAATTTATTTTTCAAATTCATATTTTGAATAGGAAGCTATACAATATTATATTTGTTCATATACATAGATTAGTCAGTACTGAAGCCAAAAATGGAGCGTGTCTAACAAAATAACTTACAATAATGGTCCAAAAACTAGCACACCCTAATTTGTTATAGAAAAATATTAACTATAAATTTAAAAAAGAGAAAAAAATCAAGAGAAGCAAAAAAAAAGGGAAAATTTTTGTTGAAATTTTGTAGGTTGTAATTATTTTTTTGCAATATTTTGCTTGAATTTAATTGTATTATCATTTAATGTCTAAATAGGTTTAGTGGGTAAAATATTATTTTAATAAATATATCTGTTTAATAAATCTGTTTTGTTTAAATGCACCAAAACACATTGCCTATATTCACTGAGTAATGGATAAAAATATTCATTTTCAAAATGGGGTATACTCTGTTATGCTGAGCACTGTACATACAAAAGGCTGCTGAATGGATGGGGCATAGAGCACAACATCTGGGTCGTGCTGATTACTGGCCATTACTGACTTAGCAAGATGTAACATATTGACTAAATCAACTTCTCTTTCTGGATGAGCAAGCACTGAGTGGGCCACTTAAAGAATATTAGTTTACGGTTATATCCTCTGACTAAGGCTCAGACTGGAAAGGTTGTCTCCAGAGCATGTTTAGTTGGCCAGCAAAATGTTCGAAATGAACAAATCTAAGTTTATTCATAATTGATGAATGTGATCAGTCCCTAATTAGAAACACAATCTACTTTTAACAATCGCTTGAAATTGGAATAAGGTTAAACTCTGAGCTAGAACCAAATTAGAAACAAATTGTAATGAATGAAGGTAATTTTGCAAAAGCACGAAGGAAAGTCTAACATTTGAAGCCATAGCGTTGAATTTTGTCATTGGGCCAACATGATTTTATTTTCTTGGAGGACTTAAACATTAGGTATTTATTCTACTGAATGGTTAAGTCATGTCAGAACAGATCAATGCATACAGAAAGGTTGATATCTAAAGAAAGTCATGGAAATGTTTGAAAGTAGGGTTCCGGTCGGCATATGCACAAAGGCTATCATTAGCCTCCATTAGCTGCCGGTAATACCCCAATTTTCCAAGCTGCGTAATTGTAATGTGGCAGGGACTGCAACACAAAGGTAAGTTCAAATGGATCGATTAAGTGTAATTCAGCCATGCCGTTAACAGAACCTCAAAACACCAGATATTATCTCTCAATCCTCCTTACACGGGCATCGTGATGGTGAGGGGTCCGTGGCCAGAAAAACAATTGTAGCTGCCCTTTCCACTGAGGCTGAATTATTCTTTTCACAGATGGTGGCTAAGAGTAGACAGGTCTAAATCAGGAGCAGGTGATGTTTGCTGAGAGTTAGATGGCGAACTCATCGTGTTTACAGCATGATTCTGGCACCAGAGTGGGCTCAGCGGTCTCTGTTTGTGCCGGAAAATAGAGGGGATGCATTTATGAACCCCCGGTAAAGCTCACTGCATTTTTCATTTCATATTTTGTCAGAGAAATCAATACTAGACCAACCTGAGCTGAGATTTAAAGGGTCAACACTAAATACACACCGTTCCCAGACGTAAATCTCAGGAGAGGTAGCCTGTCTTCTCGTATACCGTACTTTGGCAAACAATAGGCTAGCATTCCTTTTTTTATGTCCTGCAGGCTCGCCGATTTGTGTTTTCTGGACTGGTTAGTCTCTGAACTGTGTCAGCTTTGTGTATGTGTACATTCTGAAGTTGTACTGTTGATATTCCTCATTAGCGGTGCTGAGTTGCATGGCTTGCTCTTTGCGTTTCGTGTCTATCTTCAGGGGACACAGTGCCCGCTGTCGTAATTGGTGTGGAAACTGATATCTGTTCCTGGCACACGCCGCAGTGGATTGTCAACATTTCGTAGTCCCTGAGCTGTAATCTGCAGATAATAATTGCGTGTTTTTGGGTACACACTTTTCGGTGTCCCTTACCCTAGAGTACTCAACCTTCCTCCGGTCTCATTGACATTCAGATCAATCTGTGGGAGCATGAGCTGGTCGTCATCAAAGCTATGAGGAGAAGCCCACAGTCTATATTAACAAAGATGTAGCCTGGTTTGTACCTCAGCCACTGTGGCGATCAATTTCTTGTCCTTTAATGCCATTGCGTATTGATTTAGAAATAAAGACAACTGTGTCGCATAGAACTGCAAGAGTGGTATGCAATGAGTTGCAGGATTTTTTATTTAGATTTCTTATGCAGGTGTGAGAAAGTATTTCCTCGTAATTCAAAAGCATCCTATAGCTCCAATACCTCTCATACCAATAAGGAAATGTCTCGTTTTGGTGAAACATGAGATTAGAAACATGAAATTGGTAAACGTTTTTTATTTTTATTTTTATTTTATTTTTTTGATGCCGATGGTAGTTATCAAGAACAATTAACATTTTAAAGGTTAATGTTAATTCATACTGTTCATTAATTAATGTTTGTTCACAATAAATTAAGTAATAATTATTTAACTTCCCACATTCCTTCCTCCCCACATTTCTAAAATTGCTCCTCTTACCCACCCTTTGTCTTCAGAATGCCTTTAAATGGAAATGAAGCCCGAATAATTTACATTATTTCGTATATTGGTTTCCTCTTTAATGAAAATATATTAAACAAACTCTATTAATAAAGCCATTTTGAAGAAAAGGGCATGCTTTACTATAGTATTTAGTGCAAGGGCGCTGCCATCTTGGAATATCACTGTGTCTGACGTCACGGGGTTGGTTCCGTTCCCTCAGCTGAACAATGGATACAATAGAAGTAATGGACTGAACACAGAGACTGGAAAGACTAATTTAACCATATGCATTAAGTTGTGGATGTGCATTGTAAAGCTGGTACAAATACATGGATCAGATGTGGGTCTAATATATACAAAAATATTTATATGTTTTCTATTTTTCTTTTTTTAATTCCGTTCATTTGATGCGCTGACATTAACCTTCTTGAAACCATGGATGAAACCCAGACAGGCAGTCAGGCAGTGTGATATAGCGTGGTCCAAAGCGCATCAAACAATTAGTAATTAAAAGGGAGAAGTAAAAAAAAAAAGAAAAATAGAATACATATAAATTTTATACATATCTATATTTTATATTAGACCCACATCTGATGCTACCATTTGCACCAGCTTCAAACCCACAAGTCCAGGCATTGGGTAAATTAGGCTTTCGAGTCTCCGTGTTCAGTCCTATACTTCCAATGTATCTGTTTAGCTGAGGGAACCTACTTCCCTAGGTCTAAAAGCCGTTTTCTGCTAAATGGTTATATTATTCGAGTTTGTTTAATATATTTTCATGAGAGAGAAAACCAATTTACAAAATTATGTAAACCTGGCAGACTGCTTCACTTCAACTTTAACTATTTGTGGCATAAATTCAGAAAGGCGCCGGAAACCTTTCTCAGAAATTTTGGTTTATATTGATATGATGGCATCACAAAGTTGCAAAGATAGATCCATCTTTTCATATAGTTAAAATCATATTCTGATCCTACCATTTAAATGTTACATCAGAAATTGAGAATTACTGTATCAGATAAGCTTTTTTTATATTCTTGCTCAATTAGAATTTGATTTGCAGTCTGATTATCCAGTTCTTAGCTGTCAGAAGTGGTACATAGTGTGGTTTTCTGATGCTGTAGCTCAAGTTTTTATTGGTTGTGCAAGGATAGCAGGGGATTGATAAGCCATTTCTGAAACAGCCAGTCAAGTTTTTAACCAAAACCAGGCTTCATTCAAAGTCATGTAAATCACCTTTCTTCGGCATACCAACTGTGGCATATAATCTTGATCATGTCAACATGCACAAATGTATTAAAGTTGCTCGGTAGATTGGTTATATTGTGCAATAAGAAGCAGTTTGCAGGTGTATCTAATAAATTGGTCAGATTACAGAATGTTTTGTGGGTAATTCCACTCGCACACTCGTCTGTTTGTCAAGGTTAACAGTGCAATAAACACATTACCATGCAATAGTGCAGAGTATTTAGATATCCCTCTGATTATCTATGGCGGCTAAGTGATACTCTGAACGAATTGTATCCCAGTTTCCCAAAAGAGACTGTTCCCCCACTTGAAGCTCTCACTAGCGAGACTCCTGAGTGGCCAACATAGTGCTCGTTGACTCCACAAGTCCTCACTGCAAACAATACATTGTTTTTATCTTGAAGAGCTTCCCAAGAATCTCTCACCCCTTACTTACTCCCACTCCTTACGTACTGCCTCTCAGTTTTTCTGGCATTTTATTCATCTTGAATGACATACTCTTTGCAGTCAGTGATACAAAAGCCTTTTGGCTATTTGCTCCATTGATAAGCTTAGCAGAATCCACCGTCTATGAACACTCGATGGCAAACATCAATAATTAAAACCATGCACAGTAAATAGTTTAAAAATGAATAGCTCAGACTTTTAAAGCTTTTATCTGCAGCTTACTGACATTTTGTTTTGTCATGTCCTCACCCAATTTGCCTGTAAATTGGTTTTGCTGTTGGCTCTAGATGTCAGATAACAGAAGCTGTAGTTGTTTTTTGCAAGCCCTCTGGTTTAACGTTCAAATTAGCGGGAAGATAAACGGGGGTGTTGCTACTCAATCCAGTCCCCTGTGTTTCCCTTTTACAAGGTAACACAGTATGGCGGTCCACCGATATGTATGATACATAATAAAGTTTCATGCTCTCCTCAAGGGAAATTCCTCATCTGTATCTACAACAGGACGAAACAGGAAGTGCTATAGAAAACCGTGTCTTCGTGTGAAATTGCATGTGGCAGTGCAATTTCCATCTCAAGTGGTGTGCCCATCTAACCCGCCACTTAATTTTCACTTATGATTGAAAAAGATTTTCCAGTCTGCACCGCAGCCATTCTACCTGGATTAACTCTCAGAACGTGCCTAATAATTCAGTTCAATGTAAATATGCCACGGCCCATAAGGTCTTGTCATCGCTCTGCGAGGTGTAGCAGAAACGTCCTGTTAACGTCGACTCTCCACGGTGGCCTGTCTCTATCTTGTCTTTGGCGTGACATTTGTTTGCAGCTTCTCGGAGGTACTAAAACAAGGTTGTCACACAACAATTCCCTAAATAATGGGAATTTCAACAACAAAAAAAAAATCTTTGAGGTAAACAACAGATCCCATCTGCTGGTTTGGATACACGGTCAACACCCTCCATTCATTTCCCTTTCAGGGTCTAAAGTGTAGAAGACAAAAAAAGAAAAAGATGACACGACAGCATCTCATTATCCACTAAATACCAGCAGATTAATTACAAATGACAATGACAGATGGCTCATTATCGCATCATCCAGAGAGGATTCTGTGGGGAGGGGGGGGGGGGGGGGGAGTACAGGTACAGAATCTTATGCGCAGTGACGGGATCACTGTACAGCATGAAGCCAGTAATTTAGCATTTGGCATGGCTCCGTGAGTCTGTGAAGGTATTAAGGCTTCACTCCGCAATGCTCACTGGTTACTTTAATAGCAGGCAGCTCATTTCGATTTGAAAGCTTCACCTGAAGGTTTTTGCTCATCACAAGTGAGCTTAACACAGTATACCATGTGCCGATAGGTTCATGTGAAACATTGAACCCTTAAGAATACAGATCTTTAAAGGTCAGTTCAGTTTGTGTTGACTTTCTTTTATTGAGCAAGAAGCGATTTTTCAGGATCAGTTTAACCAGCTGTCATGCCCTCCTGTCCTCTGCATCTCCTTCCACATGTACAGCATGTTGTTGGATTGCAGTCATACATCAATTTATGTATTTAAAGGCAGAGGGTAGTAAAGCAAAGCTTAATGCTCTGTCAAAAATGACTTTATAGATTGTAATGATTTAATTAACTTTTTATGCTGTAAAATTGAATGCTTGGTATAATTTCAAAGTTTAATGTTGCTTAGTATAGACATATTGAGCGTCATGAAAGTAATTGCCATTTCCTTTTTTTTCAATATATTTAAACAGATTTTTAAATTTTTTTTATTTATTTATTTTTTTTTATAACTGTAATATTAGGGGCGGCGTGGTGGCGCAGTGGGTAGCACTGTCACCTCACAGCAAGAAGGTCGCCGTTTCCAATCCCGGCTGGGCCAGTTGGCATTTCTGTGTGGAGTTTGCTACAGGTGAATTAGTTAGGCTAAATTGTCTGTAGTGTATGTGTGTGAATTAGTGTATGCCAGTATAGAGTTGCAGCTGGAAGGGCATCTGCTGCGTAAAACATATGCTGGATAAGTTGGCGGTTCATTCTGCTGTGGCGACCCCTGATTAATAAAGGGCCTAAGCCGAAAAAAGAAAATGATTGAATGAATAAATAAACTGTAATATTTCTCCAACAGTTGGTTGAAAAAAGATGTGGTGTCTATTGAATACAGAGGGAATATTCATTACATAATAATTCATGAATTTGCTCTGGTTTAACTATGAAACGCTACATAACTATGGGAACAGCACACATTTTTAATATGATGATTCATATTTTACTTGCACAGAACAAAAACTTTTTTACATGACAATATTTTTACTGTTTTTAAGGAAGTCATAATACAATATTTAGATTTTTATGATTGGGCTTTTAGACTTGAAGGCCTGCATAATTGTGCAAAATTCACATTTTGCTGACCTTGCTATTCATTTATTCATTTTCTTTTCGGCTTAGTCTCTTTATTAATCAGGGGTCGCCATAGAGGAATGAACTGTCAACTTATCCAGCATATGATTCACGTAGCGGATGCCCTTCCAGCTGCAACCCAACACTGTGAAACACTCATACACTCTTGCATCCACACACATACTCTACGACCAATTTAGCTTATTCAATTCACCTTTAGCGCATGTCTTTGGACTGTGAGGAAACCGGAGCACCTGGAGGAAACCCACACGAACACAGGTAGAACATGCAAACTCCACACAGAAATGCCAGCTGACCCAGCTGGGGCTTGAACCAGCAACCTTCTAGCTGTGAAGCATTCATGCTACCCACTGCACCACCATGACACCCCTAATATTCATTTTGACCCAATAATTAAAAGCTTGGTCTGTTGATGCAAAATCTGTGGTGTGGTGTGTGTATCACGCTATACTTATTTAAGGGATAAAGTACATCCAGACGTTTGTAATTTCAGAATGAAGCCAAAGACTATAGAATAAACAAGACGTGTCACTCGTATAGTTTTGAATGGGGAAATGTGTAACGGTCAACATGGCAAATAAAGAGCTCCTAGTACTGGAGCCAATCAGGGATCGATATAGAGTGACAAATCTCCGGGGGAGGGGCTTAGACCAGCCGTGAGTTTCTGCAGATTATGTGAGATTAGAATCATTAGAAACCAAACTAAAGACGCAATTATTTTATCTGTGATTCCTAATATTAAATGTAATCATAAGCTTGGCAAGCAATTTTGGAGAGTTTGATGTTTTCCCATTCAGATAGAATGCCCAAGCATATTGCCCGAGAGGCATTTCAAAGATGGCCGCCGAGTGAAATAACTTGCCTTATAGGGACTTTGATGAAGCATGTCAGGTTTATTGCGAGCCTGACGTGAAGCGGAGCACTGTGTATAAGATTGAAGGGGTTTGTTTACCAAAAACAAACATCCTGGAAGTGCTTTATCCCACTTAGACTCAATCCCAATTCTACCCCTTAGCCCTTCTCCTTACCCTTACACCTCATTTTTGCGCGTTCATGTTAAGGGGTAGGAGTGTCCAAATTCTCATTAGCTTGAAAGTGTAGGGCTAAGAGGAAGGGCTAAATTCCCTTTCAAACTGAGATTTTTCAGGACTACACTCAAAACCAAGGGGTAACAAAATTAGAATTGGGATTGGGCCTTGTTGCATTGAATGTTTTGACACAAAACATTCCAATTTGACAAAAAAAAAACTTTGTACTGAGCTGTAATAGTTCTATAATAATTCCTTATTTAAACACAAAGCTGACAAAATGAAAACAGCTGATGGATTATACCCTAACTTGTACATTCTTTATATTCACAAGATGGCACCAAACAGTCAAAAACCGCGGCATTACAGACAAGCAGGTACATAATGTGAATTTAAGTAAATGGATCTGAACGTGGTCACTGACAGCAAGGTGATTTGTAGTTCCCGGATGAGCCTGTGCTTTTTTTAATGCTTGTTAAATCAGAATCGAATACTCCAGACAGCTGTTAAACAATCTGCAATAACAACCGCCTGGATGTACTTTATCCTTTTTATTACATGGCTACCTGCCACAAAACTTAGACACAGAACATTTTTACTGGGCCATAATAATTTATTTAATCTTTAATTAAATGCAAAGCTAACAGAAAATAAAATGGCTGAATACAGCCCATACTAGTCTACGTATTATTCAGTCACAAGATGGTGCCCAACAGCTAAAAACATGACAGACAAGCCAATAAATATGGATGTACACATAGTTACTGAGAGTCAAGATGATTCAAAGTACCTGGATAAGCTTGTTTCAGCATTTGTTATCTGATAATCAACTTTCCTCTGCGACTGACCAATCAGAATCAAGTATTCCAGACAGCCGTGTTATAATTAATTCACATTTAGCTTTTGTACACACCCTCGTCTGCCATATATTTAGATTTGCACATTGATGTCTTCCTCTTTTTCTTGACAAGAGACTAGCAAGGATATTAAAACACAGAGCTGCAGCAAATAGCCACAGAAACACATGCATAAATATAGAATTGGCATTGCAAGGTCGTTCATAGCTTCATAAAGGTTGTTGTGATGCGTTTCTGGACAGGCCCATTTGACACGAGCAGACTTCCTACGCAGCACAACACAAACAAGATGTGACCTTCTCTTTCATGAGCAGCCACTGTGCAAATGCTTCCCAACACCTATTCCTTTGCCAAGACATCCACCCGCACCACACATTTTACATGCTATTGAAATGCTCCTGTTAGCAGAGAGAAAAGCGAGACCCGTGGGGCAGATGTCGAGTCAGAAGAGCTGACGCCGTACAGCATGTGCTGCCTATTTTTAAGAAGGTTTGGTCAATAGACACACCAGTCTGTGTCGACTCTTGAATGTTACAGTATTCTCTAAATTAGCACTTCGCTGTCCTGGTTTCATTCAAACAGTTGCTGTAAAGTTGAACAGACGATGTTACGGCCAGGCAGGCAAAGGCTCCATCTGGAAGGCTTGATGACAAAGAAAATCTCGCAGGAGTAAATGAGGACAGCTTGCGATTGTTGATGACACGGGAGCGTGTTTTATTCTGACTCAAAATCACACTCGCAGCTTGCATTTATTAGTGACAGGACATTGATATTGACTCACTGGTTGTGACCGACATGGAGTTAGTCTGTTAAGTTAGTCCAACTTTATGAAGGTCACAGGTGAAGTTAACACATTTACAGAGATTAATCTGTGTTTTTATGTTAACAGTCTGTCACTCAATACCTATAAGTTACTCATATTTCAGTTTTACTCCGGAATTAGCTTTTGGGATATGTGGTTGCCAGTGGTTCCGTAATAGACCCAAAAATTTAATCTCTGCCATCATTTACTCACCCTTCACTTAGGGTGCTGTCACACTAGCGCCGGGTTCGTTTGACGTCAAAGTATGGGATGTTTAGCTAGTGTGAACGATGCCTTCTGAATAGGGATGTTAATTTTTACAAAATCCTGTGATCAATGATCATTTAAAAATAACGATCAATTAATTGATTAATTGTTAATCATCACTCCATCAGAAACACAATAGGCTAACAATCCACCCAAGCCTTTTCCATTCGGTGAATTACAGGTATTAATAGCATTAGCCCTTATAAATGATCTGTTTATAAAATGCATACGAATCTAGACTACTGAAGAATAAGCCGAATATGCAATCCATTATAATCCATGCATAACGATAACAGTGAAACAAGCTAATCATTTATTTTATATATAAACTGTAAAAATTCAAAAATAAGACATTTTAAGTAATAGAACATTATATATTAAAAAAATCCAAACTATTATATAGTAGCCTACAGGCTAAATTAAGTAGCCTGTCAGAGCCGAACATGCATCACGTTTTTCTGTTAAAGCTTCTGTGAAGAACAGACCATATATGACAGACCAATGCTATCACACGGCAATTCGTAACTTTTTAGATTTAGTGGCTAAATCGTATATAATCGTACAATCTCAGATGACACAATATCAATAAAAACTGATGCTTGCTATCAACTAGGCTACATTATTTAAGGTCATTCCTTACGACATTGATATCAGTTGTTGTCAAGCTTGTGTTTCCTTTTTAATATAAAGATATATTTTTTTAAATCTGTAATACCACTATTGACCTTCATCACCAGTAAAATAAACAGCCTGTGTATTTACTGCATTTTAATGTATATTTTCCTTCCAATTTAATTCAGGCTAAAAAAATTGTGGCCAGTTTACTGAAAATGTTAGGAACACTCCCTCGCCTGAACTCGCCGAGAATGAGTTGGAGAAAATGAAAGCACATCACCCCCGAGGAAAAATCAGATGCTCAACACATAATCATTAAAATCTTGTATTGAAAAATTAGCAAGAGTTTTGTGATAAAACAATTACAGTGGATTGTTAATTAAATCCTTATTTTCCACAGAGTGAAACAAATCATCACCGCACAATTGTTGCGGACAGCACAAAAAAAATACACTTCATATAGACTATTTTTCTTTAAAAAAAAAATGAATTTGGAACGAATTTTGTTTGATGTAATTTATATTATAATTTTCGTGTATTTTTTGTTGGTCAGCTATCTACAAAATAATCAGGAAGAATGAATAACATTTGAAGAACGAATAACAGGTGAAGTGCTTAAAACCAGGTCTAGTCATCACCAAGGTCTATTGATTTAAAGTCTTATAGACAATTAATTGATGATCAAGTAATTGTTAACATCCCTACTTAACTCAAACAAGCTGTACCGGAGTCCACCTGAAAGATGTGATCTGGGGTACGGTTTACTTCTTATTATGAATGCAATCATACCAAATAATGGAAGTGAACTTCCAACTGCACAACAAACTTTAGATTTCATAATTTTATTCATGTGTGTATGTCACTGTATCACCTAACGTTAATGAACGTTACAAATATTTTTTGCAGCAGATATATGCAAGTAGCTCTCCCTATGTTACCAAAACCAAAAGATTCAGTAAAAGCAGAACAACCATGATGTGTATACATCTTTCCGATTTGGCACCTTGGCTTTCGGGACGTTACATAGCAACAGCTGTATACACAACAGCAGCTCGGTGATGCAAGCGTACCAGGATTCAGACGAAAAAAAGACGGTGTGAACATAGACCAGCTGAGAAGGTGGCAAGGGGGGACAATCGAACTTGGGTTCGGACCAGGCAATTGAACCAAGTATGAAAGCATCCTTAATCAAAATCTAATTCTTTCTTCTGATAAAACGACAAAAGTTATTTTAAAGAATGCTGGTTAATGTTGTCTATTGACTTCCACAGTAATTATATTTTCCTACTATTAAAGTTAATAGGTACCATCCATTTATAAAAAAAAAAATTCTCATTTGTATTCAACAGAAGAAAGGAACTCAAAGATTTAAAACCACATGTGGGTGAATTATTTGTTTAATTCAGTAATTCAGGAATCTACTGTAACAAGGAATCTGCTTTAAACTTGAGATTTACGACATAAGCCTCAATTCATCACAGTCACATCCACATTAAAGTGGTTAAGCACTAATTGCTTCAGTTTTACAGGGAATCTTCATAGCTTTGATTAATTACAGGACTAGAAAGTAAAAACTTCACGCTTCTCTTTTTTTCTTGGGAATTTATCGTAATCTTGAGCTGCTCTGTCAGCCATCAGACAACAAATGATTAGATACTATAAATTAACAAGATTATTAATACTCGTCTGTGATTATATTATGCCTTGCCACAGATGCCATTCTAACACATTCTGGCTGCATCCATTTGCTTTTAGTTTGTGGAACTAATTGATTGTTTGATAAAATATTCTACCTATTTAACATTTAATATGTGTCTTGTGAATACTTATTTTTGAGATGGAGAATTTTGTCTAAAAGCGCTGGGATGCCAAATTAGTTTGATTTGGGCAGTTTAAAACAGATGTGCTGTCCAGTGAGACTAATTTGGATTTATCTGTTGGTTGCCATTTTGAAATGTTCCCTACTAACATTAACAGAAAGTGAACCAATTCAGTTCCCCAGCAGGTACAATTGAGACAAACGTGGCATTATAGGACCAAGGAAAAACCTCTAATTTGTCGGTCACTGTCTGCTGAACTCCTGCCATTATCAAACATGGCTGGAAGCCTGATCCGACCTTAAAGTGAAGCAACTGAGTTTAATTCTGTGGACACATGGACATGAACCTTGGAGTTGCTGTATACGGTTCAGTCCTGACCAGAGCAAATGTCCCATTTCTTCGGTTCTTTTTGCCAGCATTCACATTTCATTACATTTGCCTTTACTTTTAAGGCTATTAGTCTGACGAAATAGGGGAAATTTGACTCACCATTCACTCACCCTACACTATCAAAACTGGTTTGAGTTTCTTTGTAGATATTTTGAAGAATGTTGGAGACTGATAGCCATTGACTTTCATAGTATGTATTTATTTTTCTTACAATGGATGTCAGTGGCTACAGGTTTCCAAGCATTCACATTTCAATACATTTGCCTTTACTTTTAAGGCTATTAGTTTTACAAAAATAAGCATAATTTGGTTTAAGTTTTTGTAGATATTTTGAAGAATGTTGGAAACTGTTAACCATTCACTTTCATAGTATGTATTTATTTTTCTTAAAATGGATGTCAGTGCCTACAGGTTTCCAAGCATTCACATTTAATTACCTTTGCCTTTACTTTTAATGCTATTAGTCTGACAAAATAGGGATAATTTGGGTCGAGTTTCTTTGTAGGTAGTTTGAAAAATGGTAGAAACTGGTAAGCTCTGACTTTCATAGAATAGTTTTTTCTACAATGGATGTCAATGCCTACAGTTTTCAGGCAATCACATTTCGTTACCTTTTCCTTTACTTTTAAGGTTGTTAGTCTGACAGAAAAGGCATAATTTAACTCAACATTTATTCATTCTACACTAGTTCAAAACTCGTTTGAGTTTTTATGTAGATATTTTGAAGAAAGTTGGAATGCTGTTGTTTTTTCCTACAATGGATGTCAGTGGATAAAGATTCCCAACATTTGTCAAAATGTCTTCATTTTTGTTCAACTGAGGAAAAAAAGAAACCCAGGATTGAGACCACTTAGAGTAAATGGTGAGGTTTTTTTGTTTGTTTTTTTTAGGGTGAACTATGTCTACTGCATATTGTAGTTTATTGGGACTTAGAAGCAGCTATTCAGAAGTGAACTGGCCATCTGAAGACCACCAATCACATTACTCATTTTAACTTGACATTTAGAGGTGCCTAATAGACTGCTGTGCATCAGAAGGTGCTCTTTCTCAAACACAGACGGGTACCTCTTGTTTACTAGCAATTATCTAGTGAGCTCTTTGTCATCATTGGTAAATTAAGCAACCCCAGCCTTTGTAAACAGCCCACTGTTTTTCTCATAATGCATATTTAGGAACTGAGAAGATTCAATTCATCTCTAAATCCATGTTTACTACGGAAATGTGTACAACTGCATAGATTAATGCATAGACAATTGCAAGATTCGATTCATCTCTAAAATCTGCATTCACAATGGAAATATGTAGGAGATAATATGCACTGCAACTGTATAGGACTGCAGAGAGCTAAAATGTATCAAGAATGGCATTCATTTTCACATATGTATGTTTGTTCTGATGGCACAGGATGAGGACAAAATTGCACTCCTTTAATAAGGCACTTACCTAAAGATTGTTTATTGAACCAAATGTCATGTCTGTTTTAACATTAATGCATTTATTTATTAATGCATTGTTGCTTGGTACGATAATCTGAATCTGTCAAATAACAAAAGAACAGGTTGAGTACCTTTGTGAATGTGGCAGGCAAGATTATCGGTTTAAATCAAACTGGGTCAATTGTAATTTGCCAAAGATTATGTCTTAAAGAGAGCCCAGGGTATGTTATGGATTCCGGATCATCCATTATATTCTGTGTTTCGGTTGTTGCCATCAGAACGTCGTTTTAGAGTTCCTATATGCCGGACAAACAGAATTAGAAATTATTTTATGATGTTATTATGTTCATTAAGTTATTAAATGAGTTCAGCAAGGAGTGAAATGGATTTGGATATGGATTTATTGTATGTTTTATGGTAAAAACATGGTAATGTGTGCATGGAACTTCGCCTGTGTTATGGCACCTGTGTTATACTGCAATTTAGTTTCCCTAAACAGCATAATAAAGTTGAGTCCTTATCAAACATATTTTTCTAGCATTATTGAGGATTTTGAATGTCAATTCAATACAAATATCATCCAATTTATTATTTTCCCAGATTATACCAATCAAAATTCAAACTGCATATCCAACATACACCATTCAAGACTGGAATACATTGGTCACCTCAAATTTCTTGACCTTGAATATGCAAGTTTTTTTTTTCACTTTTAACTTCAAGTACTTTTTCTCAGGTTTTGCTAAGGTGCATGTTCTGAGACAGGATAATGGATGACAGTAACCTTTGCGAGGGTTTTTCTCTTTTTTCCGCTTCTTTTCTGGATGCAGTTATTGTCAGTATTCTTTGAACTCTGCCCTCTTGGGCAACTGGGGGTAAAGCGTTTGGCAGCTGAGTCTGGCTCCCGGCTGCTCTGCCATCTCTCTCCCTCTTTTTCTGGGCCATGGGCTTCCTATTATTAGTGTCTCTTTCAAAGCCACACTATCTTACCGTCTCTATATCTCTTACTTTGTAATTCCAGTAGTATTTTGCATGCTTATCTGTTTCCAATATAGCCAAAGCAAATTGTGTGCTAATTTGTATCTCATTCACGTATGCACATTTTGCTGCACGCACAGACAAAAAAAAAAGGATTTTCAGTAGTCTAAATCAGTGTCAATTGAACATTTGCACAGTTAAACGCTCATTTCATCAACAATATGGTCACATTGTAGACATTTTAGTCAATCGTGTTAATTGTTACTGTGCTAATTTTCCACATTATCCTTGGAGGAATGAGACTTCTGTCATCGTTTATTAACCCTAATGTTGTTTCAATCCTATGTCACTTTATTTCTTCTGTAGAATGGCAAAAAATGTATCTTTAAAAATGCATGTTGAAAGTCTTACTGAAAAGAAAGAAAAAATACATTATTTCCACTGGTTGAGGTCAGCTGAATGACAGATATTTCTGAAAGTAAATGATTTATGCATTTCACCTTTAAGTTGCAGACTATGATAACAAACAACAACATTGCAGTTTGTACTTTTCATCATCAGTCATGGCAGTCATATACATTTGACCCAAACATAGATTTATGTTGGATAAACGCCTTCATAAACTGTCACCCGAAGCCACATTGACCTGAATTCTGTCACATTATGGAATATCATGAAGGCTGAATGTTGTCTCCCACATATCTGGACTTGCTCCTTATCCCTAAGACCAAGAATTTTTTAGTTAGTTATCCGGTGAAGGGCTTTACACTGAATGCAAATCTATACTGAAAAAAATATTCAAATACTTGGATTTATTTTCTAACTGTTTATGTTCACTTAAAACATTTCTCACTGTGTACAAGTGAAGATACTCCAAGATGAATATTTTGACAATTTCTTGCATGTATCTGTCCATTTATGTGCATACCAAAAGTCCAAATTACCTAGCCCTATACTTATCCAGGTTTCACACCCTTTTGGTATTGCAGTCGTGTAGTATGTCATGATTTAACTGATTTAGAAGATAACTGGAAAGACGAAGGACGATGCTTTAAGGGAAAAGAAATGGATGCAGCATCATGTTTTTTAATTATTTTGATAGTCAAAATCAAAGATGAGCATTCTATCATTTACAAAGCCTTAGTCATTAAATCATATTTGAAAGCAAGTTGGCCCCGTCATAAAACTGTCATAAACATGATTGTCATGCTTTCATTATGACTGTCATGAATTTTATAACCGCATCATTAATAATTTTCTTAACTACAAATATAATTTATCATTAAAGGGCACCTATTTTACCCCCCTTTTTAAGGTTTAAGATAAGTCTTTTATGTCTCCAGAATGTGTCTGTAGGGTTTCAGCTCAAAAAACCCATCAGATTATTTATTATACCTTTGAGAATATTGGAATTTTCTGCTTTAAACACAGAGTAGCTGTTTTTGTTGCCTGTGCATTTAATAATAGTTCTCCCCGCCCACCGTTGCCACATGCTTGTCAAAGTGTGCCTCAATCTCCGTCTCGGCTGCGTCAGATAAACAGCACAGTGACAGCCATGAAGGAAGCAGGTCTCGCATAACGTTTGTGAAAAAAAATTAGAGTAAGAACTCCCAATGATTATTTGATGTATTTATTGTAGAGTCAATGAAACAGAGGAGTCATACACAATGTTGTTACAAATTTCACGAAACACATACACACACACAGACAGACAGACAGACAGACAGACACAGTGCGCATTTAACTTTGCACTGTTTTTCCACCTCAAATGTGACAGGATATACATTAATATACACTGCAGTATGGATATCCGTTATGTTAATGCACAAAATAAACCTAATTTTAACTTCCACAAAACCGGAATTGAAGCGTCTCCTTTTATAATTGTACTGTCACGCCGCTGTGGGGATAAAGACTGCAAAATCACTGTAATTCATTACAAACATGCACGTTTTAAAAGGTTTTAAACTTGTAATACTCATTCTTGATCACATTTAATGATGATTGATGATCACAGCTGAACAGATCTTTTAATACCAGGTGCTTTGCGCATGTCCTGTTTGGTTGATATGATTATACGCAATACTATGGATACATGTTAATACACGGCTGTCAATCAATTCAGTGGGTGGGGAAACCGCACTCTTACGTCATGTTGTGGTGGGCCTCAAAATGGGAGGGTTTTGGATCCTATTTTAAGATTCTATATTTCAGGAAATTAAAAAAAGAGACTTATTGTGTTTCTATCACTGCAATATGACTGTGGATACACTTTACCTACAAACAGTTCTGTCAAAACAGCTTACAAAAGATGATTTTTTTTTCATAGGTGCCCTTTAAAATGCCATTAAATGTAATTAAATATTAATGACCCTGTTATAAAATTGAGTGCGTAATGACACTTAATGAGAATTTTTAGGACAAGTTCAGTTTGTTCCACTGAAAAAAATATTCATGACACAATTACAATGGCATCATGACAATCATGTTTATGACAGATTTATGACAAGTTATGGTGTTTTGGTAATGTCAAGCTGTCATGACTAAGCTTGCAGTGAGTTTGTCACCCTTACGTTTAAAATGACATAACTGAGCTGATGACACTTAATGAAAGTTATCATAAGCATAAAATCATCTATCATGTCATGATTATAAGTGTTATGACAAGCTTGTGAACATCCCCCAAGTAAAGTGTTAACAAGAAAAATAAAGAAGAGAAAAAAGACTTAAGGGAATCAGTAAATGATAAATAATGTACTGTCATTATGTGAATAATATGTACACATTTATTTGTTAAAAAGTAAGTTTAATCTGATCTTTTTAAATCATTTGAAAGTGTAATATACTCTAATTTTGAGTACAGTATTGATTTTTGGATCTAATTAGATTAAATGTAATCAGTTATTTCCCTGCAGTGCACAGGCTTAAAGATTATGTGCAAGTAAATGAGTTTCAAATGCCTGTAATTTGAAACTGTAATGGGCAACATCGTGATGAGAAATAAATAGGTATGATTTGAGCATATTGTCTCTTTTATGGTCAAATCTTGTGACATCATTATTCTTTTTGGTTTGTTTAGAAACCTTTGGTCCATGTTGCATTCAGATTTCAATCAAACAGAGATTCATTTGGAAGCAAACTGAGACCTCTCAGCAGTATCAATCTGCTTGTTTGATTCGCTCGTGCTTATACAAATGAACCAATCTAACAAAGCAATCAAATCAGAGTTTGTTTTAATCAAATGATTCAACCCACAAAGATTGTTCTCTGACTCCCCGAAATGAAACTCAGTCTTAATCTGAAATGAAATCAGTCTTAATGTTCAGATGAAACCACTATTCACCGATGGCATAATCCAGATGTTTATCGATTTCCAATTTCCTAATTTCTCTTGCGATGACAACTAATTGATTTTACACTGTCAGTTTGACTTAAAGATAGTTTTGTTTCTGTATAACATGCTATCTATGTGCCCTTTTATGACAGCGGTTTATTTTGGGTCTTAGTAGCTCGTGGCATTTGGCATATTGTTTGTGTTGATGTGGGCCTATTAGGCGTTTCTCTGTGTGGGGCTTAAAATCTGTCATTTTCTCTGGCTCTTTGAGTAGTTTTTTTTTTATTTCGTCTTGTGCCTTTGATGTCTTCCCAACAGACCGCCACCGCTGCACCTGTTTCATCAGCTTCTGTGTCTCTCTCTGTTCTGGGATCAGCTGAAAGGTCCTGCCTGAAGCTGCTACAAAGACCAAATCCTCTTGTTGAGCAATGACGTCACTCGTCACAGTTTCTGGATCCAAACACATTGTCGGATGCAAAAAGCAAACAACAAATGGTACTAAAATATGCTCACAGTGTGCAGTCCTATTGAAAACCATTATAGTAGTCTTTATATCGCTAATCTTAGATGGTGATTCATCTTTTAGAATTCGTTAAAATATTGGTGTCTTAGATGCAGCAAGTCTAGAGGCTGTAATGCACACTATGATTTTGTAAAAGGTTTGCTGAAAGGTGTTTGATAGGACTAAATAGCCGTCATAAACTGCTATTGAGATTTTCAATTAAAATTAAAACAGTATTCTGTATGTCACAACTTAAATCCCTTGAACGGCATTGATCAATGTGTGATGGAGATTTAACTGAAACATAATAACAGGTGAGAATCTATTAGGTAGCCTCTTCTTTTTTTAAAAAAAAGTGCCTTTTTAAAAAACTTGTGTTTATATCAGTGCATTTTATGGAGAACTTTTCAGATGGAACTTAGAAGCTTTACCCTCTATGCTCATCATATTGATACGAACACCCCCCCCAAAAAAACTTTTGATTTCAGAGGGACTTTAACAAGCCAACAATGCTTTCTGTTAATGTCCGGAATGAAATGGGATGGTGGTTGTTTGCCTTGTCTGTGCGTCTGCAAATGGCTGTATTAGTGGAGGAGACGTGGCGTTGATGGTCAGACAAGTGCAGACAGAAAGGTGAAGAGAGGTCGTTTGTTCTGGCTGCACTGTCAGCTTCCTGAGACTGATTGCTCATTGAACGCTCTCCCACTCTCTCTTTAATCAACTTGTCACCTCCTCGTTTTCATTAACCTCCATTTGTTTAGAATCATCATCATCAATTACAACGCTTATATGTTAGCCGACATGATCATCTGTTCATTTAAATTCTTGCAGGCACATAAGGAAGTTTGCCATTTGTCAGAAGTGACAGGGAGGATTTGGGAATGAAGCTGTAGTGGTGAAGGTAACACTCGGCTCAACATTTGTTTAATGGCTTATCTAGTTTTCTCCATCTAATACAAAGAACATACATTACATATGAATATATAAACACGTTTGTACAGTGTGAGCTTAAATGCTTGTAGATGCTTAATCTTTTGTTTGAAGCTGTAATTTCAGCTTTTCTTGTTTATTTTGAGGCACATTTAAAAGAGCTTGATTAAAAAAATTAATTTCTTATTTAATTAATCATTGTCACTCTTGCTTCATCTGTTAATATTCAGCTTTCAAATCATCTCTTGATAATTAGCATCCATCAGAAAATAAAGGAAATAAAATTAAACAAATTTTGTTCTAACATTAAAAGATAAAAAGATTGTTTATCATCTGTATATTTTTGTCATTTATATTTCTTTACTCTAAAAATTAAATTATAAAATGATAATTCCTTCATTCATTTTCTTTTCGGCTTAGTCTTTTTATTAATCAGGGGTCGCCATAGCTCCCTTACACAGGTTCATAAAGGCTATACTCTGCTTGATAAAGTTTACATCAATCGTATGTCTCACTACTTCTGTTTCAAATTCCACACTCTCAGAAATAAATGTACAAATGCTGGTGCAGTACCCTTTCAGAAGAAACACTTTTGTACTTAAAGGGTACAAATTAGTTCCTAGAGGGATCCATATTGTACTTTGAAGCTACGTTAAAAGTACATATTAATTAGGGGTGTGATGAGACACTGAGATGAGACATGACATTGGGTTCACAAAAACGAGTTGAGTTTTTTTTTTAATCCTCTGTGAAATATATGAATAGAAAATGGTCTTTATTCAACTGAAAACAAAAAAAAAACAAAATGCAAAACTATTTAGGTGCTTTTTTGAAATCAACTTGTAATGAACGTTATTTTACTTGTATTTCCATGAATTCTATGCAGTAAAGGGTGTGGAAACACTGCAAAATATTTGCAAATGGATGAAAGGAAAATGTATTTTTAAACTAAAATTACAAAATGCAAAACAATTTAAGTGCTTTTTTTTTAAAAATAAACTTGTAATGAATGTTATTTTGGGGCAGCACGATGGCGCAGTGGGTAGTATTGTCGCCTCACAGCAAAAAGGTTGCTGGTTCGCGCCCCAGCTGGGTCAAATTGGTGCTTCTGTGTGGAGTTTGCTTGTTCTCCCCTTGTTTTCGTGGGTTTCCCCCAGGTGCTCCGGTTTTCCCCACAAGTCCACAAAGGTGCTATAGGTGAAATGGGTAAGCTAAATTGTCCGAAGTGTGTGTCCTGGTCCTCCAGGTTGGGGGTTGAGCGTTGGGCTAACGACCCACCTCATAAAAATTAGATGTTATGAAACACCAATATGGGGTGGCTAAATATCAACTGCGATGTAAATGGCCCTGGGAGTAAGTAATTCGAATGTTATTTTACTTCTATTTTAATGAATTATGCCATAAAGGACATAAATGATGATGAGGGGTGTGTGTGTGTGCACGGAGGAGATGTGTGTGTCTGTGGTACTTTACTGGTAGGTGCACCGTGTATGTATGGCTTATCCTGTCGCAAAATGCAGCTAAAAGTTCTACGCGACGGTAATACTTTGATTACGAAGTTTACATGTCTGTACAGCACTTCAACAATGTGACTAAAATAGGAATATTTCACGTCTTAATTCGATTAGTGTTTATGACTATTATGAATTTAAGCATATCTAAAGTGCTATTCCATCGCATATCCTCTGTGGAATGGGCAACATTTAAACTCCAGTGAAAAAAAGGTTACTTCACACCAGCTCAAACTAACAAGTGATGCACAACACCGAGGCAGCCAGGTGTGGAAAGCAATTGATTTGCGGTTCATATCAAATCCTGCCTTCAATCATCAGTGCTAAATTCAACCTCAAGCTCCATCATAATATCTCAACTCACAAGACAACTTTTCACCTCGACGAGAAATCTCGTCCTAACTTAATCTTGTGAGATTTCTTAACCCGAGATCTCGTCACACCCCTAATATTAATACTTAACAGTACACAAAATGTACCTTTTTGAAAGGGTACAACATCAGTGACAGCATTTGTACCTTTATTTCTGACAGTGTGGCAGTTTTTACAGGTTTTACACATTGAATTAACTCAAAGTATGGAAACATTTTCTACTTTTTACAGCGTTGGATGCATTGTGAAGGATGTTATATTTTTGCTCAGTAGCTCTTATGACCTTCCCAGTGGCACTTGCAATCACCTACCTGACACAACAGTAATATCCTCATATTTTCCATATCACTTCACCTTGTGTTGCCTCAGCGGATGTCAAAGTGACATATGACGCTCTCAAAAGTGACTATGCACTCTCAGCAGAACATCCGCTGGCTCATTACAACCCATGACGAGGTTTACCACACCGCTTCTGGGTGAGTCAATGTCAGCCTTGTCCGTATGACCATCTCATTTGAGACATAACACCAAATACACCTCTGCAAAATGAATCATATTCTGATGCAAACAATAGCATTTGTGTTTTTTACACAGTCCACAGTGCAAGAGGTGCCAAAATAGCAAGCGTAAATTGCTGTGGGCTGACCTTTTTCTATTTCGCAGGGAAAAGAGCTTGAATTGGCTGATTTCAGGTTGATGGCATTTACGTAACGTGTTATAAACTGGTTGGAATGAAAAAAGAAAGTAATGTAATCAAGTGTATAATCTATAATGGCACATTCCATAGAAGAAAATGACTGACATATGAAATTGCTGTTTAATGTCAAGCCAATCGCACTTACTTTTGACATTGATTACTATTTTAGTCGGTATGGCATGTAAATGTCGACAAAAGGTCATATTGACGTCAGACATATAGGATTCTGCACTTGACAGCGGTGGTTTGTTTTACAGCCCTTGACAAACTTCAGAATATGTTAATGTGTTGAATATGTTCCACAATGATGAAATGTCCTTATTTGACTTTAGTTATTTGCCTGTCCATCCTTAAAGCAGCTTTGACACTATCTGCGTTGTATAAAGTGCTTTAAAAACAAAGGTGACCTGAATTGACAAGCAGCCATCACCGTGTATGTTTCTATATATAATTTTCACTTTAAATGACTTCTACTGTAAAATATCCCATAATATCATCCCATAATAATTTTTTATTGACTGAACATCTGTCCAACACAACACATTTTATCCTAATGATGCTCGATTGATGGTAGGTCTCTAATATCGCTTTTTTTCTGTGTATGTGTGTGTGCAGGGAAGCCTGGTTGCTATATAATTTTTTTTTCTCATGTTTTTCTATCTTTCACGCCGTGTATCTGGCCTTGCCAACAGTGTCGAACATATATCAGCCGACTGTAGAGTTACAGTCTTATCTTTCGGTGCCATATCACACCCTCACGACTTGCTCCACCGCCCGAGGAGTCCATCTCGCTCCTCTACTGCCCTGTCTTCTGCTCGCTCGCACTGTCATAACAACTTTAATTGAACATTGATGCTGAAAGTGCAGCGCTGGCAGCACTGCGTAGTGTTTCTTCGCAGCTGGAGGCGGCTATAGATACCATTCGGATCGCGCCACTGGGGCCTTTTTAAAAAGCCATAAGATTAATAATTAAACTTAGGCTAAGGTAATGTTGTTAAAAGATTGGTACACATTAGTTAAGTGTATTTACTCCCCCTGGTGTTGCTCCAAACCATGGTTCCTGTCTGTTTTTTTTTGGACTCTTTTAGAGTGAATTGGCACTGAGGGTTTTGAACTTTAAAAAGAAGACATAAAAGTTCCATGAAAGTAGTTGGTCTGGCTGGTTAGGTTTGAACTTTAAAAAAGACAAAAAGTTCAATGGAAGTTGTTGATCTGGCTGGTGTGAATTTCAAGTGTAATGCAGTCATGCAGTGTCTGTGAGAAACGGACTGAAATCTCTGTCATCATTCTGTGGTGGTCTTTATTTTCAATGGGATGTTAATGACTGAGTCATTTAATTGTGGAATTGGTCTTGAGGATGGATCTAGGGCAGTGGTCTCAAACTCAATTCCTGGAGGGCCGCAGCTCTGCAGATTTTAGCTCCAACCACTTCCAAATCACACCTGCTTTATAGTCTCTAGTAGTCGTGAACACCTTGATTTGTTGGATCAGCTGTGTTTGATTAAGGTTGAAGAAAAACTGTGCAGAGCTGCGGCACTCCAGGAACTGAGTTTGAGACCTATAATCTAGGGTGTAGACTGTATCAGTGAGTTAACTCTCTAAAATGTTTTGGATTGTTGATGACTGACTTTTTGAATTGGTGAGTTAACTTGAAAAGACGTTGATTGCTAAATCATTGAATTAACATGTTAAGACTTTTGGGCTGCAGTTGACTGATTCATTGAGTCAGAGGTAACTTGAAAGATTTTAAATGGTTGATAACTGAATCATTGAGTTAGGGAATTTACTTGAGAAAATGTTTAAACAGTTGATGGCTGAATCATTATGGTACTTTCAGAACTGAGGGTAAGTGATTCATTGAATCAGTGAGTTGAAGCTTTTTTAACTGTTGGTGACTGGATCATTGAATAAGTGAATTAAGTGAGTTGTTAAAGTGATAGTGAACCCCAACATTTAAATTACTCACTATTTTCTCGATCTTTAAGTGGTTATAATCCTTTATGAGTTTATTCCTTCTGTTGAACCCAAAAGAAGATTGACATTTGACACCATTGACATCCATATTAATATACTATGAAGGCAATGATCACAGATTTTCAGATATCTTTAGAATATCTTTTTTGTGTTTAACAGAAGAAAGAAAATCATGAGGGTTTAAAACAATTAAAGGGTGAGTAAATAATGATATTATTGTTATTTTTGGGTGAACTATCACTTTAATGACTGCCTAAATCATTGAATGAATGTGGGCTGTAAATAACTAAACATTTATATTAACCCATTATTAAAAGGATCTACATGAAAATAATGATTCTTTTAAGACTTTTTGGTGTAATAGATTTGCTCTTCACAAAAATGTGTTTTGTAATAAGAAGTGACAGTCTCATAGACCATGTTTGTGACACTTTTATGATGCCTAATGTTTGGCATTTTGCAGCTTGACTGCCCCAGCTTTCATTCAGAATTTCTATTTTGTGTCTCACACAAGTCGGTTTTACAGATTTAGAACAACATGAGGTGAGTAATTGATGTCAGAACTTCAATTTCTAGGTGAACAATCCCTTTAAGGCAGGGGAATGGTATAGATTAACATGTTGACATTTGGTGAGATGCAGAGGGGCTGCGGTTGCGTTGCATTTCTGGATTGACATTCTATGCTCGCAGAGTTATTGGATTATGAAAGTGGCCTGTCAACACACAACTGACAGCTTTAAGAGAGAAAAAAACACACCACCTAGCTTTATGGCAGCAGGACATGCAGTCACCTCACGTTCAGTCCAAAACATTTTGAGTAGAGATCTTTGCAGAGCAGGTTGGCTGGCAGGTTAGCTCTCAGCTTGAATGAGTTTTAGGTCTGGCAGTAGACGCTGGTGTGCTTATGAAGCTCAGATCTGCTGCAGTTCCCTTGCCTCAGCTTTAGCGATTATTTTAACAGACTCTGACAGGGTTTCGTTCAGTTTCTGGGCTTCTCAAGTACAGTACCAAGCAGACCCTGAAAGATTAAGACAGAGATGTCTTCGATGATTTTTATAGGACCTCAGGAGAGGGCTCAAGATTCAATCTGACACATTTCCCATGTCAAGGCCTGAAGTTTCAAGCCCTGAGGTCTTAAAGATGGATCTCTGGCTCAAACCGTCGTGCCCAACCTCCTCCATCAGCAGATTTGAAGCCGAGCAGCCCTGCATGGGCATTATTAGGACAGTGTTCACTAGGTCAGCAATCTGAGTCCCCCATAATTAGAAATCTGCCCGTGTTTAAGCCTACGGATTCGTTTTCAACTGCTGCGTTCTCAGGCGTCAGTCAGTGCCGAAAAACTGATTAGATTCCAGTCACTTGTAGCTGGTGGTTAAAGCAGAGCTGGGTGTTGTGGCTGTCTCTTCCTGTTTTGTTTGTCTGTAATCAGATGACGCAGGTTGCTTTATCTTTCCCATGAGGCAGACACATTGCATTTGTTTTGTGTCACAAACACCATCATGAAGTAGAGAATGGGAATGGTTGTTAGAAGGGGTGGCATCGCAGTAAAGCTGTGGTCACATTAGCAACATTTTGTGTGCAAATATGTTCCATTATCTGTTGGGGTGTTGACATGACCAGCCTGACATCGAGCGAAATCTGTGCGGTGAACTTTGAAACTCAATCAAAACCCCTCTGCTTGTCTGGACACAGTTTTGCTGAGCAATGATGTATGTAGTCATGGCTTAACTATATAACTTAAGTGATTTTTGTACACTTGAGAATGGAGTAATTGAGCTTCATGCCAATAAACATTTATCAATTGTTCAAACAGACAACAGTTTTTGTAAATTGTAATAGTTTTTAGAAATCTCTTTTCACTGTATATTTAATCCAATGTCCTGAAAGGATTTTAGAAAAACTTTTACATTTGTTTTTACATTTTTAAAAAGTCAATCAATACATTTTTTAAAAACACTTTATTTGGTAACACTTTCCATGATTTCCATGATTATAATGAAATATAGCTCTGTTTATAATTATTTTTTATCAAGCATAACAACTTTATAAAAGTGTCTATAAAGACACAACGATACCTTTACTGTAATATAGATACATAAGTGTAATTATTACTTGTATTTCATGCATCTTTTCTGATCAAATAGCTACTGTATCTGATCGTGAATAGGGAAGGAGTAAATGTCCTCTAAAACGTATTCAAGACTAAATGTATTGAAGATTAATTCTGATTGCTCAAACTACATCAGGCAGTGGTCTGAAATGCATTTCTGATAAAACTAGACCGGCCTAAATGCATCTGTAAATTTTACTATTCTCCATACTTAGAGGC
>NC_079449.1:25890442-25927942 GCF_903798145.1 Danio aesculapii | reverse complement strand
ATAATACACTCCATACATATAAAATCAGAATCAGTTTTATTGCCAAATGTGCTTCACACACACAAGGAATTTAAGTACATAAAGTGACAACACAGAATAAATAAATATGAAAAAGAAAAAAGAAAAAAGACGATAAACATTAAACAGAGATGCAGTTAGTAAATATACATAGGCACATGTCGTGTGTGTGTGTGTATATGTATGGGGTGTGCATATGCATACATATACACACTCGATACATTAAATACATATACACACCCCATACCCATACACACACATGATACACTCCATACATATACACCCCATACATATACACACCCTATACATATGCACACATGATACACTCCATACATATGGACACATGGTACACTATATACATATACATATACCCACACACTCTATGCATACACGCACATGATACACTCCTATGAGGAGAGGTGAGTCACATTGCCACTGAGCTGCTGGAAGTTAATGAACACCCTGCATACATTTGTACACATACTCTATACATATGGACTCATGATACACTCCATACATATAGGCACATGATACACTCTATACATATGCATATAGAAACACTCTATACATAGGGGCACATGTTACACTCCATACATATACACCCCATACATATACATATAGAAACACCCTATACATATGCACACATAATACATAGTCCATTGCACATGGACTAAACTGCATTTCGTTGCCTTGTACTTGTACATGTGTAATGACAATAAAGTTGAATCTAATCTAAAAAAATGATACATCACATACAAATACACACTCTATACATATGCACACGTTACAGTCCTGTCAGGGTCTGGGTTAGAACCCTGGTCTCTGGTGTGAGAGGCGAGTCCACATTACCGCTGAGCTACTGGAAGTTGATGAACACCCTGCATACACATGTACACCTGATACACATGCTTTATACATATGAACACATGATACTCTCCATATATATGCACACATGATACAATCTATACATATACACTCATGATACACCCCATACATATACACACACGAACACATGATGCACTCCATACATAAAGGCACATGATACACACTCCATACATATGCACACATGACACACACTCTATACATATGGACACATGATACACTCCTGTCAGGGTCTGGGATAGAATCCGTGTCTCATATACACACACCTGATTAAGTGCATCTAAAGTGAATCGCTGTAATTCATTACACACATGCTCTGTTTTAAAACATTTTAAACTTGTAAAACTCACTCTTGATGACGTTTGATGATGATTGATGATCCTAGTGAACTGAACACACCTTTTATTCCCGGCTGCTTTGCGCTCGTCCTCTGTTGTTGATATGATTACACACGTGACTACCGGACATGTTAATGCGCGCAGCTGTCAATATCAATATCAATATTGGTGGGCTGGGGACCGCACTCCTACGTAACGTTGCAGTCGATCTAAAAACAGCTCTAATTGGTCCACCGTTTTTATGTTGTTAAATTTGAAAAAAAAGGACTGGGTGTGTTTACTTCACGCCAATATGACAGTTTATACAATAGCGGTGGAATGTAACCCAGGGTATTTGTAGTAGTTTAGGAGTCATCTGATTGGTGCATTGAGAAATGGATAATGCGGATCCAGCCGCTAGCAATCATGGCAATCATCACATGATACACTCCATACATATACACACCCTATACATATGCACACATGATACACTCCATACATATGGACACATGGTACACTCTGTACATATACATATATACACACACTCTATACATACACGCACATGATACACTCCTATGAGGAGAGGTGAGTCACATTGCCATCAAGCTGCTCGAAGTTGATGAACACCCTGCATACATTTGTACACATACTCTATACATATGGACTCATGATACACTCCATACATATAGGCACATGATACACTCTATACATATATACACATGATACATATACACACTTTATACACCATACACACATGATACACCCCATACATATACATATACAAACAGTCTATACATAGGGGCACATGATACACTCCATACATATACACCCCATACATATACATATAGAAACACCCTATACATATGCACACATGATACACTCCATACATATAGGCACATCTATACATATGGACAAATGGTACACTCTATACATATGCACACACACTCTATTCATATAGGCACATGATACACATACATATGCATACACCCATGTTACAACCCATACATATACACACTCGATACATATGCACACATAATACATAGTCCCTTGCACATGGACTAAACTGCATTTCGTTGCCTTGTACTTGTACATGTGTAATGACAATAAAGTTTAATCTAATCTAAAAAACATTATACATCACGTACATATGCACATATGATATACTCAATACATATATGCATATAGGCACATCTATACATATGCACATGATACACATACATATACACACTCAATACATCACACCCTATACATATACATATAGAGACACTCTATACATATGGGCACATGATACACTCCATACATATACACACACACACATGCTACACTCCTGTCAGGAGAGGTGAGTCAAATTGCCACTGAGCTGCTGGAAGTTGATGAACACCCTGCATACATATGTACACCTGATACACATGCTTTATACATATGAACACATGATACTCTCCATATATATGCACACATGATACAATCTATACATATACACTCATGATACACCCCATACATATACACACACGAACACATGATGCACTCCATACATATAGGCACATGATACACATACACATGACACACACATACACACTCCATACATATGCACACATGACACACTCCATACATATGTACACACACTCTATACATATGGACACATGATACTCTCCATGTGTATGCACACATCATACAATCTATATATATATATACACACTCATGATACACTCCATGCATATGTACACATGACACACACTCTATACAAATGGACACATGATACACTCATGTCAGGGTCTGGGATAGAATCTGGGTCTCATATACACACACCATAAATATACTCACAGGATACACTCCATACATATGTACACATGATACACTCTATACATATAGAAGTGGAAGTTGTTGAACACCCTGCATACATTTGTACACATACTCTATACATATGGACACTAGGCTTGTGCCGGTATTCGGTAATGCGATAAATCACGGTAATGAATATGCACGATATTGTTATCGCGGGCACTTCAAAATACCGTGAAAAATAATAGATCCGAATTTATATTCTTAGACCGCGCCTTAGCTTATTTTCCATCAACCGCTTGAAGAAACACTGCGTATATGCTGCGCAGAACTGATGCACACTCTGATGTAAACAATCCCCACATGTAGAAGCCCTGTGTGCCGCCGCTGCCACCGCGCTATAATCCTCACACGCAGGGGCGGGCTGGCCATCTGGCAAACCGGGCACTTTCCCGGTAGGCCAACGTACTTTTTGGGCCGGGCTGATCGTCGTCTTATGATTTGATCGGCCCATAAAAGGCTTAGCAGCCTATCGTTTTTTTCTGCCTTATTGATTGACGCTGCTGTGATCTGTGACTCTCTGAAAGTAGATGCTTTTTTTCCCGGACAGACAGACCGGGCCGGTCCATGTGACACTGTGCAGCCCATTGGCTCTTTTCGGTATTGACATTGGGCTGGCCCAATCACAAACTCCTATTTTGGACTCATGTGAGCGTGCGTCGTCTGTGTGTATTTGTCAAAATAGTCGAGAGTCAGAGAGAAGAAACGCAAGGGAGGCGCAGAGAAATCGCGGGAAATACACCGGCGTTTCATTTAGCGATTCTGAAAAGTTCTCTGTTCATTCTAGTACACGGCTAAAAACGCAAATCACGTGACCACACACTCTCTGCCCAGAGCTGCAGCCACTAGTTCAGCGGGTAAGGATAAACCCCAGGTGAGAGTATAGTGCATGTCAGACAGTTCATCTGCTGGGTGATCTCATCTCACTATAGTTAAACGTGATATTGAATTCATCTTGTTGTCTCTATCTAACAATTCTTATGTCTTTTGAATCACTTGTTCTCAGTTAACTGTTTTGGCTGAGTGCAAAGATAAGCTAATATATTAATTTATGTAACCACATACACTGATTCTGCACATTGACTGATTGCTTACCTTTATCGTTTAAATTTAATGTACATTATACTGGTATAATGGCCATTATTGGTTATTAAAACTGATATTCTGCAAAAGAGACAGTGTAAATCAAATATCAAAATGAAACAAATTTGACTTATATTATGTTTTCATTGTTTAGATAGTGAAACAGCAAGCAGGATGAGGTGAAAGAGGTTAAAATGTAACACTGTTCCCTTTGAAGATTTACCCATGCATTAGCAGGCAGTTTTTGTTATGTTTATTATTGAATATAGGCTGAGTGAATAGTGTATTGAATAAGCTAAATTGACTGTAGTGTATGAGTGTGTGTGAATGAGTGTGTATGGGTGATTTCCAATATTGGGTTGTGGCTGGAAAGGCATCTGCTGCATAAAACATGCTGGAATAGTTGGCAGTTCATTCCACTATTGCTGATCGAAGACGGTTTCCCTTTGCACATTCACTTTGATATAATTGCTCATGTTTACTTTTATATTGTGTATTGTTTTATTTATATTTATTTGTATTTAAATGTTTGAAGTACTTTTAGTTAATTAAAAAGTTATTAAAGTTACTAAGTTGACAAAACTGATTTTTTTTGTGTTTTTTTACCTGTTTCTCTAGTAAAATTACAATATCGTGATAATACCGTATACCGTGATAAAAGCTCAATCAATTAATTGCAGCATGAAAATGTGATACCGGCACATGCCTAATGGACACATGATACACTCCATACATATAGAATCAGAATCAGTTTTATTGCCAAATGTGCTTCACACACACAAGGAATTTAAGTACATAAAGTGACAACACAAAATAAATTAATATGAAAAATAAAAAAAGACTATAAACATTAAACAGAGATGCAGTTAGTAAATATACATAGGCAGATGAGACACTTTATACATATATACACATGATACACTCTATACATATACACACACATGATACATCACATACATATAGGCACATGATACATCACATACATATACAAACTCTATACATACATACACATGATACACTCCTGTCAGGGTCTGGGATAGAACCCGGGTCTCTGGTGTAGAAGGTGAGTCCACATTACCGCTGAGCTACTGGAAGTTGATGAATACCTGCATACATTGCATACATGATGTGGGGTGTATCGTCTGTGTATATGTATGGGGGTGTGCAAATGCATACGAATACACACTCGATACATCACATACATATACACACCCCATACACATACACACACATGATACACCCCATACATCTACACACCCTATACATATGCATATAGGCACATCTATACATATGCACACATGAACATGATACACATACATAAATACACTTGATACATCACATACATATACACACCCCATACATATATAGAGACAGTCTATATATAGGGGCACATGATACACTCCATACATATACACCCCATACATATACACACCCTATACATATGCACACATGATAGACTCCATACATATGGACACAACTCTTGTTGATATGATTACACACGTGACTACCGGACATGTTAATGCGCGCAGCTGTCAATATCAATATCACTATTGGTGGGCTGGGGACCGCACTCCTACGTAACGTTGCAGTCGATCTGAAAACAGCTCTAATTGGTCCACCGTTTTTATGTTGTTAAATTTGAAAAAAAAAGGACTGGGTGTGTTTACTTCACGCCAATATGACAGTTTATTTGATAGCGGTGGAATGTAACCCAGGGTATTTGTAGTAGTTTAGGAGTCATCTGATTGGTGCATTGAGAATTGGATAATGCGAATCCAGCCGCTAGCAATCATGGCAATCATCACATGATACACTCCATACATATACACACCCTATAGATATGCATACATGATACACTCCATACATATGGACACATGGTACACTCTGTACATTTACATATATACACACACTCTATACATACACGCACATGATACACTCCTATGAGGAGAGGTGAGTCACATTGCCACCAAGCTGCTCGAAGTTGATGAACACCCTGCATACATTTGTACACATACTCTATACATATGGACTCATGATACACTCCATACATATAGGCACATGATACACTCTATACATATACTGTATACACATGATACATATACACACTTTATACACCATACACACATGATACACCCCATACATATACATATACAAACAGTCTATACATAGGGGCACATGATACACTCCATACATATACACCCCATACATATACATATAGAAACACCCTATACATATGCACACATGATACACTCCATACATATAGGCACATCTATACATATGGACACATGGTACACTCTATACATATACACACACACTCTATTCATATAGGCACATGATACACATACATATGCATACACCCATGTTACAACCCATACATATACACACTCGATACATATGCAGACATAATACATAGTCCCTTGCACATGGACTAAACTGCATTTCATTGCCTTGTACTTGTACATGTGTAATGACAATAAAGTTTAATCTAATCAAAAAAAAATTATACATCACATACATATGCACACATGATATACTCAATACATTGACACACATGTTACAGTCCTGTCAGGGTCTGGGATAGAACCCTGGTCTCTGGTGTGGAAGGTGAGTCCACATTACCGCTGAGCTACTGGAAGTTGATGAATACCTGCATACATGATGTGGGGTGTATCGTCTGTGTATATGTATGGGGGTGTGCATATGCATACAAATACACACTCGATACATCACATACATATACACACCCCATACACATACACACACATGATACACCCCATACATCTACACACCCTATACATATGCATATAGGCACATCTATACATATGCACACATGCACATGATACACATACATATACACACTTGATACATCACATACATATACACACCCCATACATATATAGAGACAGTCTATATATAGGGGCACATGATACACTCCATACATATACACCCCATACATATACACACCCTATACATATGCACACATGATACACTCCATACATATGGACACATGGTACACTCTGTACATATACATATACACACACACTCTATACATACACGCACATGATACACTCCTATGAGGATAGGTGAGTCACGTTGCCACTGAGCTGCTAAAAGTTGATGAACACCCTGCATACATTTGTACATATACTCTATACATATGGACTCATGATACACTCCATACATATAGGCACATGATACACTCTATACATATATACACATGATACATATACACACTTTATAAACCATACACACATGATACACCCCATACATATACATATAGAAACACTCTATACATAGGGGCACATGATACACTCCATACATATACACCCCATACATATACACACCCTATACATATGCACACATGATACACTCTATACATATAGGCACATCTATATATATACACACACACTCTATACATAAAGGCACATGATACACATACATATGCATACACCCATGATACAAACCATATATATACACGCTCTATACATGTGCACACATGATACATAGTCCATTGCACATGGACTAAACTGCATTTCGTTGCCTTCTACTTGTACATGTGTAATGACAATAAAGTTGAATCTAATCTAAAAAAATGATACATCACATACAAATACACACTCTATATATATGCACACATGAAACACTCAATACATAGACACACATGTTACAGTCCTGTCAGGGATAGAACCCTGGTCTCTGGTGTGAGAGGCGAGTCCACATTACCGCTGAGCTCGTGTGCACACAGCCCGCTTACCTTAGTAACCTATGACAGAATTGAGGCGTGAGGGACAGGTTTATCAAATGTCTGCAAATCCCATCATAGATAGAGAACAACATTCAGTATTGTTTTTTGCCATAAAATACAGCGAAAAGCAGCCTATAAAGTCATATATGTTATACAGGAGTATAAATCACAAATGCTATACAGGAGGAGTGTAAATAACGCGGTTATGACAGTAAAATGTGTTCAGTTGAAGAAAAAAAATGACGAAAAATCAATTTATCACGTTAAAATGACAGTTAATGTGTGTATTTTTTACACATTCATACGTTTGCATTACTGAGAGCAGGAAAGAGACAAACTGCTCTGGTAAGCAGTATCTTCATAATATCGTTTCAAGAGTTCACACTTAGCTGATGATTGATTATAAGCTTGTTTGGCATGCTGTCCCGGGAGAGAACCCTGAGCTCATAAGATCCTCAAGCCCGGGGCTCCCTCCTGTTGCAAGGTGGGAGGGGAGTATGAGCTCAGGTAGATCTCGATAACTCCCCTGCCGTAGTAACTAATGAACAGTGATTGCTCTTAAGAGATAACTACTTACTAGAAGCATGTTTATGGTGCCGATTTGGATTAGTCAATTAACTTAAGTTGCATGTTTTTCGACGGTGGTAGGAAACCGGGGAACCCGGGGGAAACCCACGTGAGCACGGGGAGAAAGTGCAAACTCCGCACAGAAACTTCTGCCGGTTTGGTAAAGCCTGGAACCAAAGACGTTCTTGCTGTGAGGCAACAGTGCTAAGCTTTGGGCCACCGTGTCACCCATCTAGAAAGAAGGAGGAGTAGGGGTGGAAGGGGGGATTCTTCAAAACGAAGATAGCGCTGGAATGTAACCAAGGGTATTTGTAGTAGTTTAGGAGTCACCTGAGTGGTGCATTGAGAATTGGATAATGCGGATCTAGCCACTAGCAATCATGAGCATGCGATCCTCTTGAAATTAGTTTATAAATAAACTTCACTTTAAGAGTTCACACTTACATATACACACGATACACTCTATACATAGACACACAAGCTAAACTGAACTGAACTTAAACACTACAAACTGAACTACACTGTTCCAATTTACTGTGACCCTTTTATGTGAAGCAGCTTTGACACAATCTACATTGTAAAAGCGCTATACAAATAAAGGTGAATTGAACACATGATACACTCTATACATGATACACCCTATTAAGATGCACACATGATACATCGCATACATATACACACTCTATACATATGCACTCATGATACACTCCATAAAAATGCACATGATACACACGATACAGTCCATATATATATTCACACATGATACACTCTATGCATATACATGTATATACACTCTATACATATGTGCACATGATACACACACTCTATACACATGCACACATGATACACCCCATACATATACACACATGATGCACATACATTTACACACTTGATACATTGCAAACATGTAGACACACTCTATACATATGGACAGATGATACACACACTCTAAACAAATGGAATACTCTATATACATATAGACAAACACTCTACAAAGACACACATGATACACTTCATACATAAAGGCACAGGATACATCACATAGATATACACACATGATACACCCTATACATATAGCCACATGATACATTCTATACATATGCACACGATACACCCCATACATATATACACAGGATACATATAGACACACTTTATACATACACACACGATACACTCCTGTCAGGGTCTGGGATAGAACCTGGGTCTCATACACACACCATAGATATACTCACATGATACACCCTATACACTCCATACATATAGGCACATCTATACATATGCACACATGATACACTCCATACATAGAAACATACATACATAGATGCAGTTAGTGAATATACATAGGCACATGAGACACTCTATACATATATACACATGATACATATAGGCACATGATAAACTATACATATATATACACACAATACATTACATACATGATACATTCTATACATATATACACACGATACATTACATACATGTTATACATTCCATACATATAAGCACATGATACATCACATAGATATACAAAGTCTGTACATACATACACATGATACACTCCTGTCAGGGTCTGGGATAGAACCTGGGTTTCATACACACACCATAGATATACTCACATGATACACCCTATACACTCCATACATATAGGCACGTCTATACATATGCACACATGATACACTCCATACATAGAAACATTAAACAGAGATGCAGTTAGTGAATATACATAGGCACATGAGACACTCTATACATATATACACATGATACATATAGGCACATGATAAACTATACATATATATACACACAATACATTACATACATGATACATTCTATACACGATACATTACATACATGTTATACATTCCATACATATAAGCACATGATACATCACATAGATATAGGCACATGATACATCACATACATATACAAACTCTATACATACACATGATACACTCCTGTCAGGGTCTGGGATAGAACCCGGGTCTCTGGTGTGAAAGGTGAGTCCACATTACCACTGAGCTACTGGAAGTTGATAACACCCTGCATACATTGCATACATGATACACCCCATACGTATAGGCACATGATACACATAGACATAATACACACTCTATACATATGCACACCTTATACGTATCCACACATGATACACTCCATACATATAGGCACATGATACATCATAGGCATAATACACATACATATACACACTCTATACATATGCACACCCCATACGTATCCACACATGATACAGAGTTAACTACTTACTAGAAGCATGTTTATGGTGCCGATTTGGATTAGTCAATTAACTTAAGTTGCATGTTTTTGGACGGTGGGAGGAAACCGGGGAACCCAGGGGAAACCCACGTGAGCACGGGGAGAAAGTGCAAACTCCGCACAGAAACTTCTGCCGGTTTGGTAAAGCCTGGAACCAGAGACGTTCTTGCTGTGAGGCAACAGTGCTAAGCTTTGGGCCACCGTGTCACCCATCTAGAAAGAAGGAGGAGTAGGGGTGGAAGGGGGGATTCTTCAAAACGAAGATAGCGCTGGAATGTAACCAATGGTATTTGTAGTAGCTTAGGAGTCATCTGATTGGTGCATTGAGAATTGGATAATGCGTATCCAGCTGCTAGCAATCATGAGCATGCGATCCTCTTGAAATTAGTTTATAAATAAACTTCACTTTAAGAGTTCACACTTACATATACACACGATACACTCTATACATAGACACACAAGCTTAACTGAATTGAACTTAAACACTACAAACTGAACTACACTGTTCCAATTTACTGTGACCCTTTTATGTGAAGCAGCTTTGACACAATCTACATTGTAAAAGCGCTATACAAATAAAGGTGAATTGAATTGAACACATGATACACTATACATGATACACCCTATTAAGATGCACACATGATACACTCCTTACATATGCGCACATGATGCACTCTATACATATATACACATGATACATCGCATACATATACACACTCTATACATATGCACTCATGATACACTCCATAAAAATGCACATGATACACACGATACAGTCCATATATATATTCACACATGATACACTCTATGCATATACATGTATACACACTCTATACATATGTGCACATGATACACACACTCTATACATATGCACACATGATACACCCCATACATATACACACATGATGCACATACATTTACACACTTGATACATTGCAAACATGTAGACACACTCTATACATATGGACAGATGATACACACACTCTAAACAAATGGTATACTCTATACATATAGACAAACACTCTACATAGACGCACATGATACACTTCATACATAAAGGCACAGGATACATCACATAGATATACACACATGATACACCCTATACATATAGCCACATGATACACTCTATACATATGCACACGATACATCCCATACATATATATATATATACACAGGATACACTCTATACATATAGACACACTTTATACATACACACACGATACACTCCTGTCAGGGTCTGGGATAGAACCTGGGTCTCATACACACACACACCATAGATATACTCACATGATACACCCTATACACTTATGATACACTCCATGATACATTCAATACATATAGGCACATCTATACATATGCATACATATGCACACATGATACACTCCATACATAGAAACATATAAACAGAGATGCAGTTAGTAAATATACATAGGCACATGAGACACTTTATACATATATACACATGATACACTCTATACATATATACACATGATACACTATACATATATATACACACAATACATTACATATATATATATATATATATATATATATATATATATATATATATATACACACGATACATCCCATACATATAGGCACATCACATATTAAACATTAAACAGAGATGCAGTTAGTAAATATACATAGGCAGATGAGACACTCTATACATACACACACACACGAACGATACATCAGGCGTATATACATATAGGCACATGATACATCACATACACATATGATACACTCCATACATATTGGCACATGATACATCACATACATATACAAACTCTATACATACATACGATACACTCCATACATATTGGCACATGATACATCACATACATATACAAACTCTATACATACACATGATACACTCCTGTCAGGGTCTGGGATAGAACCCGGGTCTCTGGTGTGGAAGGTGAGCCCACATTACCACTGAGCTACTGGAAGTTGATGAATACCTGCATACATTGCATACATGATGTGGGGTGTATCGTCTGTGTATATGTATGGGGGTGTGCATATGCATACAAATACACACTCGATACATCACATACATATACACACCCCATACACATACACACACATGATACACCCCATACATCTACACACCCTATAAATATGCATATAGGCACATCTATACATAGGCACACATGCACATGATACGCATACATAAATACACTTGATACATCACATACATATACACACCCCATACATATATAGAGACAGTCTATATATAGGGGCACATGATACACTCCATACATATACACCCCATACATATACACACCCTATACATATGCACACATGATACACTCCATACATATGGACACAACTCTTGTTGATATGATTACACACGTGACTACCGGACATGTTAATGCGCGCAGCTGTCAATATCAATATCAATATTGGTGGGCTGGGGACCGCACTCCTACGTAACGTTGCAGTCGATCTGAAAACAGCTCTAATTGGTCCACCGTTTTTATGTTGTTAAATTTGAAAAAAAAGGACTGGGTGTGTTTACTTCACGCCAATATGACAGTTTATACGATAGCGGTGGAATGTAACCCAGGGTATTTGTAGTAGTTTAGGAGTCATCTGATTGGTGCATTGAGAATTGGATAATGCGGATCCAGCCGCTAGCAATCATGGCAATCATCACATGATACACTCCATACATATACACACCCTATACATATGCACACATGATACACTCCATACATATGGACACATGGTACACTCTGTACATTTACATATATACACACACTCTATACATACACGCACATGATACACTCCTATGAGGAGAGGTGACTCACATTGCCACCAAGCTGCTCGAAGTTGATGAACACCCTGCATACATTTGTACACATACTCTATACATATGGACTCATGATACACTCCATACATAAAGGCACATGATACACTCTATACATATATACACATGATACATATACACACTTTATACACCATACACACATGATACACCCCATAGATATACATATACAAACAGTCTATACATAGGGGCACATGATACACTCCATACATATACACCCCATACATATACATATAGAAACACCCTATACATATGCACACATGATACACTCCATACATATAGGCACATCTATACATATGGACACATGGTACACTCTATACATATACACACACACTCTATTCATATAGGCACATGATACACATACATATGCATACACCCATGTTACAACCCATACATATACACACTCGATACATATGCACACATAATACGTAGTCCCTTGCACATGGACTAAACTGCATTTCATTGCCTTGTACTTGTACATGTGTATTGACAATAAAGTTTAATCTAATCAAAAAAAAATTATACATCACATACATATGCACACATGATATACTCAATACATTGACACACATGTTACAGTCCTGTCAGGGTCTGGGATAGAACCCTGGTCTCTGGTGTGAGAGGCAAGTCGACATTACCACTGAGCTACTGGAAGTTGATGAACACCCTGCACACAGTGCATAGCTGATACACTCCTTGATCCATGATACATCTACACACACTATACATATGCATATAGGCACATCTATACATATGCACATGATACACATACATATACACACTCAATACATCACACCCTATACATATACATATAGAGACACTCTATACATATGGGCACATGATACACTCCGTACATATACACACACACACACACACACACATGCTACACTCCTGTCAGGAGAGGTGAGTCAAATTGCCACTGAGCTGCTGGAAGTTGATGAACACCTTGCATAGATTTGTACACATACTCTTTACATATGGACTCATGATACACTCCATACATATAGGCACATGATACACTCTATACATATATACACATGATACATATACACACTTTATACACCGTACACACATGATACACCCCATACATATACATATACAAACACTCTATACATAGGGGCACATGATACACTCCATACATGTACACCCCATACATATACACACCCTATACATATGCACACATGATACACTCCATACATATAGGCACAACTATACATATGGACACATGGTACACTCTATACATTTACACACGCTCTATACATTTAGGCACATGATACACATACATATGCATACACCCATGTTACAACCCATACATATACACACTCAATACATATGCACACATAATACATAGTCCATTGCACATGGACTAAACTGCATTTCATTGCCTTGTACTTGTACATGTGTAATGACAATAAAGTTTAATCTAATCTAAAAAAAAATTATACATCACATACATATGCACACATGATATACTCAATACATATATGCATATAGGCACATCTATACATATGCACATGATACACATACATATACACACTCAATACATCACACCCTATACATATACATATAGAGACACTCTATACATATGGGCACATGATACACTCCATACATATACACACACACACACACACATGCTACACTCCTGTCAGGAGAGGTGAGTCAAATTGCCACTGAGCTGCTGGAAGTTGATGAACACCCTGCATACATATGTACACCTGATACACATGCTTTATACATATGAACACATGATACTCTCCATATATATGCACACATGATACAATCTATACATATACACTCATGATACACCCCATACATATACACACACGAACACATGATGCACTCCATACATATAGGCACATGATACACATACACATGACACACACATACACACTCCATACATATGCACACATGACACACACACTCCATACATATGTACACACACTCTATACATATGGACACATGATACTCTCCATGTGTATGCACACATCATACAATCTATATATATATATATATATATATATATATATATATATATATATATATATATATATATATATATATATATATATATATATATACACACACACTCATGATACACTCCATGCATATGTACACATGACACACACTCTATACAAATGGACACATGATACACTCCTGTCAGGGTCTGGGATAGAATCCGGGTCTCATATACACACACCATAAATATACTCACAGGATACACTCCTTATATATGCACACATGATACACTCTATACATACAGGCACATGATACATCGCAAACATATACACATTCTATACATATGTACACATGATACACCCCATACATATGGACACATGATACACTCTATACATATAGAAGTGGAAGTTGTTGAACACCCTGCATACATTTGTACACATACTCTATACATATGGACACATGATACATTCCATACATATAGAATCAGAATCAGTTTTATTGCCAAATGTGCTTCACACACACAAGGAATTTAAGTACATAAAGTGACAACACAAAATAAATAAATATGAAAAATAAAAAAGACGATAAACATTAAACAGAGATGCAGTTAGTAAATATACATAGGCAGATGAGACACTCTATACATATATACACATGACACATGACACACTCTATACATATACACACACACACGATACATCACATACATATAGGCACATGATACATCACATACATATACGATACACTCCATACATATTGGCACATGATACATCACATACATATACAAACTCTATACATACATACGATACACTCCATACATATTGGCACATGATACATCACATACATATACAAACTCTATACATACACATGATACACTCCTGTCAGGGTCTGGGATAGAACCCGGGTCTCTGGTGTGGAAGGTGAGTCCACATTACCGCTGAGCTACTGGAAGTTGATGAATACCTGCATACATTGCATACATGATGTGGGGTGTATCGTCTGTGTATGGGGGTGTGCATATGCATTAAATTTGTTTTGTTTTGTTTATTACTTGTAGTATTAGCGTAAAAAAGAAGAAAAAGCTGTCAAAAGTTAAAGCTAATTCATCAAAATTAGCTATATTAAAATACAGCATGTATGTTAATACAGGCAGAGTGTGAACAAACTCAGGGTAAGGCTTAGATATGCGCTTGCCTTTTAATGCATTTAAATGCACCAAGAAGAGGTTTTAGCCAAAGTTTTTCTGAGTCATTTAGATTAAAGCTGTTTAGCTGTTGTTGTTGTTGTTTGTTTATTGTTTCGTATCGATAGGTTAAATGGTGCGATGCTGGAGCGTTTGTAGCGGGAAGCATTCTTCAAAACAAAGATAGCGGTGGAATGTAACCCAGGGTATTTGTAGTAGTTTAGGAGTCATCTGATTGGTGCATTGAGAATTCGATAATGCGGATCCAGCCTCTAGCAATCATAAGCACGTGATCCTCTTGAAATAAGTTTATAAATAAACTTCACTTAATTTAAATAAATGATCAACAAAATAATCTGTCTTTACAAGTGAAAGCATTATCTACACATAATATGGATTCCCAATGTGAAAAATACTAGAAACTATAAAACACTATTCATGAAAATACTTAAATAACAGACAAATCCAAATGCCCAATGCAAGCAAGCTGCGTTCCAGACCAGATCAACTCAACGACGTAAAATGCCTCCGACATCACCTGTATTCCCATTTAGCAACTTGATAGCAACCATCTTTTTTAAAGAAGCGTAACCGATTTAAAAAAATCAAGAGTGTGATGTAACTGATGTGTTTTATGTCATAGAATAAAACGTGAAAGCATCTTGAGTTTATGTTAGTCACGAACCTTATTTAAGCGATTTAACTGAAATCCTATTGAAAAAAACCCATTGATTTTGGGATGAGGGAATCGGAACTGCTAAGATGCTTGCTTCCGAGTTTTTGCATACAAATTGATGTCATAGTTCCTCCACTCTATGGTACACACATTATTGTAAACCCTGTATAGTTTTGAATGATGTCTTGTAGTTATCTGTACACCAAAAATTAAAGTTTCGTATAGCCTATAATGGCAGTAATTGTAGAACCTGTCTTGTTTGCTAAGGATTTGCTGGAATACAAGTGAAGTACAAAGCCTATAGCCTACATAATTATAATTAGTATTATTTTTTAATTCTATGCCAAATATGATATATAGCTTACAGTTCTGTAAAATTATTTAATCAATAGTATCAGATACATTGCATTTCATTTTGACATAACCTGGTTAATTTGCGTAAAGCAATCGGAATCTTGACCTTTTAGCGTAGATACATTAATGTGTCCATATGTACTGTAAATGGAATGTTTTCACAAATCCAATAGCTAGTCGATCAGAGAAATCACACAAAGTGACTAGATGAAAACAGCCTTGCAGAATTTTGCTCCAACACTAATCAAACACACCTGAACAAACTAATGGATGTTGTCAAGATCACTAGAAATCTACAGGCAGGTGTATTTGATTAGGTTTGGAGCTGTTAGTGACCATCTAGGACCAAGTTGTCCATCCCTAATCTGTAAAAACTGCGATCACACTACACTTTTCACCTCATAGACTTCCATTTATATGCATGCAAATGCAGCAGCCCGGAAATGCAGGCTTGTGTGACAAGTTTTGAATGTTGCTGCAATCGAAAGATCAAGATTGGTGAACTCTGACCAGCAAAATCCCATTACATGATTGCTTGAGATCAATAGAAGATCAAAACATGACCTCTCTGTACAGAAATTAAAAACGTTGTGCAATCGCTCACTTTTTAAATGTCTAAATAACTTGTTTAATCCGGTTCCATTTTGCAGCGCCATGTGACTGAATTTCGCATGCTCAAACTCCACTGTGACCACCACTTCATATGAAAAAAAAAAACATTATCATTTGCAAATTCACATGATCAACTTGAGAGTGAGAAAAATCTGCTTGCAAAACTTTTTTCATCTTCTTTCAACACAACCAATAGTACCAATCACATGAATTGCTATCAGAATGACTGTATTTCACCTATAAAATTTGGCAGAGCAAAGGAAAATGTAAATACTTTATAATGATATGACTTTAAGTAGAATGCTTTTAAGTAGTTAGCACTTTAAAGTATCTGTATTTTACAGAAATTGTCTAAAAACATTAAACCTGGGAAATATTAATGATTAACTTTCCCTGGTCTTCCCTTAATTGTGGTGTGATAGAATTGTAGCTTTATTGTGTAGTTATTTAGATGTGTTTGCTAGTATATAGTGCAGTATAGAAGATCTGTAGCTTCTATTACGGGGGCTTACAAGATTATTGCTGAGATGTGAATTATAAATTCGGGAAGCAACAGCTCAGACAACCACCAATGAATGCATCTCTCTTGATTAAGCAAATGTACTTGTCATTCTTTTCCACCCACATTTTATCTACAGCCTCATTGCAGCTACTGCTTCCCGAGAGTAAACTGCGGTTAAGTGCCATACAGAAGTACACAATAACAAAGTGAATCTCAGAAGCTCCTGCTTATGATGCAACTTGTAATATCTGTTACCTGATAAGACCTGCAATTACTACAGTGTTATCATTTCACCTGTAAATTTACCTTTAAACCACTGGAATTTAGCTTGATTTTATATGATTTTCTTTTTCTTCTTTGCTCTAAACGCTTTGCGGCTTTAAGATCTCATTTTTATTTCATTTTAGTTTAAATGAAGCTTTATATTATAAAAACTAATTATTTTCCCCTCGTGCATAATAACGTTTCCCTTCATTTTCTGTTCAATGATTCGTTGTGAAGATGAAAGTCACAAAGAATCACAAATTGTCTTGCAGCCATCGCAATCTTCTGTGACACTGTATAAAAAGGAAATCCAAAGCTGCAATTTCACACTTAAGTCTGTTTACCCAACAAACACAAGCTGTTGTATTTGTCAGATCAATCTGTGATGGCAGAGATATTGTGTAGCTGGATAAAAAGGGCTTTTTCTTATCACTCCACTTCAGTTGCAGAGGGCCCATTAGACTTTCATAAACGTCTGTCCAGACAAGTCCGGCGAGTCCTGACTGATGTTCCATCAGATGTGCTGCTGGTACAGGCGGCGCTGGGGGATTCACCGAAATGAATCGCACCTGCCAATAACTTTGTTTATTTGCATGCCATATTTGTAATGCCTTAGAGCCTGATTTTAAAATCACAGAAAGCAGGGAATGATAAAAACAGATCTAAATTGTATTCAACGGTAAAGACTTTGTTACACCATTTTATTTTTTTGTATTTATAAAAAGTTGTCAACACAAACCTAAACAGCAGCAGCAACAACATATTGCATTATGCATGGCAGGCCAGGAATTGTCAGTGTCACTTTGTAAACCAAAACGTTGCACCTAAAGTTGGAAATTTCACCTATAGGTATACAGTAGTTTCCTGTCAGACTCACGCAGACTGTAGGTGCAGAGAGGTGGGACGTTACTTCCTGCACACGGCTGTTTAAAAAATACAGACAAAAAACTGTAAATTAACATATATATATATATATATATATATATATATATATATATATATATATATATATATATATATATATATATATGAAAGAATTATTATACATATATATATGTATGTGTGAGTGTGTGTATATATATATATATATATATATATATATATATATATCAGCATGTTTACTGATAAAAAAGATGGATTAAAATGTAAATTAACATATATATATATATATATATATATATATATATATATATGAAAGAATTATTATACATATATATATATGTATGTGTGAGTGTGTGTGTGTGTATTTATATATATATATATATATATATATATATATATATATATATATATATATATATATATATATATATATATCAGCATGTTTACTGATAAAAAAGATGGATTAAAATGTAAAAGAACATTAGATAAATGCTCGTTTGTATTACATTTAATCACTCATAGTTCAGTTTGACCTTAAGGGAAAAACGTTGGTTCTTATTAACAATATCCAACCTAATTCACTGTTGTACTTTGCATGTGCTGTTCAGACAAGACACTAAACATTTAAAGTAATGTTTAAAAGGTAATAAAGCAGTTTTTAACTGAAATATTGTGATATTTTTTATTACAGTACTTACCAGGAGAAAACAGAGGAAGAACTATGTCCCGGTGTCCATCAAACACTGTCTGACCTACAATCCCGGTCCCATAATGCAATACGAAAATGTATAAACGGAAAAACATCCATAACACGTGTAGTACAGAAAAACTCAATGAAAATATACAGTCATTTATTGTACAGATTTTTTACAGTTTACATTACATTAGCAAATATTGGCAGATGAATGAGACATCTCAATATATAAAAATGGCAACTGTACAGTTATTCCTTAGTATGTTTGCTGTGTAGTTTGTGGCCAAACTTCAGAGGAGAAGTTTGGCCAGATGAGAAATGGTCATGCCCAACTGAGCCTGGTTTCTCTCAAGGTTTTTTTCCTTCACTTTTGTTAGTTGGTAAAGTTTTCTTCCTTGCCACTGTTGCCACTGGCTTGCTTGGTTTGGCACTTGTGGAGGTGCGCATCAATGGATTTGCTCTTCAGTGTTCGGGCTTTCAGCAGTGAAAATTAAACCACACTGAACTGAACTTTAACTCTAAAAACTGGACTGGCACAGTTTCAATTTACCAGAACCTCTATGCTAAGCTGCTTTGACAATCTACATTGTAAAAGCACTACAGAAATAAAGATGAATTGAATTGAATTGTCTTGTAGAATCTGAAATAAATGTTGCATAATCAGTAAATAAAATGCAAGTCTCTTAATCAGAGAAAATATGCTGATTACATAATGACTTACAGATATTTATCTTTACTTCATTATACACAGTATGGTGCAATGTATTAATAGATGCTTGTATTGCAATATAAATTATGTTATGTATTCAAATCAATTACTTAAATCAGACATATGATCATGAATATCATCATGTAGTTTGACTATATATGCTGTAAAGTAGAATAGTATTAAACATTTTTTTATGTTTACTATACTGTTTCTCATTCATTTTCTTTTCGGCTTAGTCCCTTTATTAATCCGGGGTGACCACAGCAGAATGTACCACCAATTTATCCATCACATGTTTTACGCAGCAGATGCCCTTCCAGCCGCAACCCATCTCTGGGAAACATCCATACATACTTGCTCACACTCATACACTATGAACAATTTAGCCTTCCCAATTCACCTGTACCACATGTCTTTGGACTGTGGGGGAAACCGGAGCACATGCAAACTCCACACAGAAACACCAACTGACCCAGCCAAGGCTCAAACCAACGACCTTCTTACTGTGAGGGAACAGCACTACCTACTGCGCCACTGCCTCACCCTATACTGTTTCTTTATCAAATAATTATCACCTTTCTATAACAACAACAACATCTGCAACTACTACTACTACTAAATAGGGATGTAATGATTCACCTGACTCACGATTCGATACGATTCATGATACTAAACTCTCGATTCACAATTCATTTTTTAACAAAATTATTTAAAAAATTAAGGTGAAGAGCCCTTTCATTTCGTTCTTAAATGCTGCACATTATTTTGTAAAATATATTTTCTGCCAAAGCTAAATTGCTATTTTAAAAACACCCCCCCCCCTAAAAAAAAAAAAGAAAATAAAAAAAAGAATAATACAAACTAAAGCCTCATTATTATAAACAAACTAAAACTGTGACTGTGTTGGGATTTAGTTTTGTCTGGCGCATTTCAACGCTATCATTTTACTCTGCCGCACCACCTCTTGCACTCCGCTTATGTGCAGGTAAAGCAAGCTTACGCCTGTAAACAGTGCCCCCTCTGTTAAAAAAATGTATCACGATTCATTCAACATTTCAACCGGTTTGAATCGTCACATATTTGAATCGATTTTCAACCAGTTCACGGTAAATCGTTACATCCCTTCTTATAAATCTATACAAGTGGAAAAAAATAGACCTCTGCAAGTCTGTTTATCACTCAAACACTACTGTATAGATTCATTAGAACTGTACTGACTGTGGAGGCAGCAGCAAAAACCTCATCGCTTCATTACTGTGACATTAGGAACGAGGCGTAATATGGCAGATCATCTGTAAAGTTTCCATGAATTATTGACACATACTTTCTATGCACACAAACAGACCCATACATAACCATGTTTTCCGCTTTAATTGAAGTAGTTTGACATTTCTAGGAATGTTTTGAATCATTTAATGGCATGTGCAAAGTTCTTTCACCTCTCTAATGTACCAGATGTCTCAAGGTTGTTTTGCCAGTATTCTTGCATGTGTCCCCAAAGGCCTTTCGCAGAATTTGTCTCTTTGACAATGGAGATTATCATAATGAAATTTGATGCTGCTGTGTAACTGAATGGGCTTTTAATGTTTAGACTGTTGATAATGAGAGTAGAATCCCTAGAATGAACACAGGCTTTGCTAACACAATGACTACTGTGTCTGTGAGCCAGTGAACGCTCACCTCGAATGCAGATTCCAAAGAGCCAATTGATGTGTGCACATCCGTAAAACCTCTCTCTGTTTTAGGTAGCATCTAGGATGAAGGTGCATAAAATGTATGAAGAAAGAAATCTGAGATTGCATCTCCCAGCAGTGCTGACTCATTTCACAGACCGAATGCTACTGGAACCCTCTGCACAGCACGCCGATATTTTCTGTTTTATTTGCATGGGGATTCCAGAAAGTTTGCAAATAGAAAGCAGTCTAAAAGCAGCTTTATTCGAATCTGTTCTCTTAGTCATTCTTCCCACTGCCAATCTTTACCTGGCTGTGAAATCAAATCTTCAGATTTCCCTTGACTGGCCGTATGCTGCTCAGGTCGTTCCTGAATGAAACAATCAGGCCAATCAACACTGTTCAGGATCACGCTGCCATCAATCACACGTATGATGCCGACCTGCCAAATACTGAATTCATCAGTCTAATGGCTGTCTGAGCTTTCTAGAGAATCACCCTATTTATATGTGGACACATGCGGGGATCCAGCCCTTGACCTACTTGCATTGCTAATGTAAAGGACTTGGCTTGGTGGTGAGAGGTCAGCATCTCTCACAGATCAGATAAAACGAGTAGTCTCTGGGAAGGGAATGGTTTGATTTATGATGTGCAGTCTGATGTATGTCAAAAACAGGCTTTTGTTTTTCAAATTCATGTGTGTTTAAAGCCTAGTGAGCTGCCTACAGTATGGATACACTGCATAGTATGTATTTGTTACTTCCAAAAACTCATGTTAGAGTGTTTTTAGACTTTAAGATTAGGGGAAGTAGAGTACATTGAGGTACTGTACTTGCAGAGCTACTTTCAGTAAAGTCAGTACCATTATCCAAACAGAGGAGGAAAACCATAAAGCAAAATTATAGACATTTTGTTTTTGGACAATGACAGTCGGGAGAACAAAAAAACCCAAACAAACCAAAAAACTTTATTATTACTTCCATTACTGAATTTATAATGACTGCTGAGTCGACTTTATTGTGTTAGATATATTATTTTCTATATTGTTTAGATATTCAATTGAGTTTTGTTTAAATATTCCATTGACCATAGAGTGTTCAAATGAACTCTGGACGCACCTGAACTTTGTTACCCTTATGAAGGCAAGTTATGCCTGTTTTTAAAAAATATCCATGTTAATAAAGACTTTTTGTTTTCATCACTTACTTTTCAAATACCTTGGACTTATGATTCCGTTGTTTATCTTTATGAATCCCTTATCCAAAGAGCACCGACCACATTAACTACCCCTGAAACACTTTTTGTTTGATATTGGATTTATTAACCAAAACACCACTTGGATATTTTTATATCTGTTAGGATATATATCTTTATATCTTTTATTTCTGTTATGCTTTTCTGTGAAGTCTAATAAATGCACAATATATTAAAGCATATTTGACGTTTCCCTATTTTCTGTAAAGCCAAACCAGAATTTGAGGGTGTATGACGCTTACATAACAACACAGGACACGCTCCTGGTCAGTAGTTAAAATAGCTTATTTCTCTAGATTTAAACAGTATTTTGAACATTTAGGATAATGTATATGTAGGTACAGATGTTAGCAAAATAATAAAATACAAACTGTGCCTTTAATATATATTAATACTGATATACTAAATCATTACCTACAATGCATCATTTAAGTGCTTTGTTTAGGCCAGGGCTGGTCAAGTATGGTCTTGAAGGGCTAACTTTTCTTCAGAGTTTTACCCTACACTTATTCCATCACACATGAAGAAGCTTATGAATGTCTGAGTGTAAATATAATGCTAAAGACAGGTGAGATTTTTTTTCAAGGCCAGATCAAAACTCTCTTTTGGACTGAACTTGCCCACCTCGGTTAAGGCATTGATTGTGTTGCCATAGAGATATCTTGGTAGAACGTTATGTTTTGCAATATCTAAATTACAGTAATTATGAGAAGACGTGAACACAGTTAAAGCCCTTGCAGAAAACTACCAGTACTTTTTTCTTTTTTTCTGCAAATTGTTTTATTTCAGTGTAGTTGGGTGACCAGTACGGCTCTCGGAATAAACAGCTGAACAGGTCACAAAACTCCCCTAAATTTACTTTTTACATTTAGTCATTTAGCAGATACTTTTGTCCAAAGCGACTTACAATTGAGGAGGCATACAGCAATTCAACAAGAAGAGGCAATACATAGAAGAAATGCTAGTTAAACAAAGTAACTTGTTTGTGTTTAGAGAATTTAGTGCTAGAATATGAGTGTTTTTTTTTTTTATTATTATGTTTTGTTGGAAAGGGAGAGAGAAAAAAAATGCTTTCACAAGTGGTCTTGGTTTTATTCACTGGGTTTAGAGTGCTCTCGGAGGAGATGGGTTTTTAGTTGTTATTTGAAGGATGCAATTGAAACCGCAGTCCTTACTAGTTTGGGACACCAACTACAAATTGATTGCTGCTTGAACCTGTTGAACTTGTTTTACGTTTTATTGATGCCCTTTTAAAATATAAAATTCTAAAGATATTACACACTGAATTAGAAATTTTCATCCGTCATAAAAAATTTGAACCAAATTTTACTTTATGACAAACATGGTGCATAAAATGAAGATAGAATGTGGCGGATGGTTGAGAACCACTATATGCTGGATTCAGTAACTGGCACATCTCTTCCCTGCTGCTGCTTGGTGTGTGTGCATTCGTGCGTGCATGTTTGTCCATACATTTGACATACTGCCCATAGACATTGTAAAAGAAAGCATGTCAATGCGGCCTCCACCTATTATAATGTCAATAGGTACTGCCAGTCTCTGTTCAGGATTTGTTTACATACGTGAATGTGTAAAGTATCACAAGCAATGTAATCAAATTCCACCTCAAATAAAGTGCATTTTGGGATAATTTAAGTGCAGCTCTTTGGTAATAAGCTGAACTATCCTTCCTTTATGCGGTATAGATGAACACGATATGCAGCCAATCCCTCTTTCTTTTTCTACTTTGGAGAAGAGAGAGGAGAACAAAGTATCACAGATTGAACTAAATCAGAAATGTTTTGCGTTTTTTCATAATGAATGAATTAATCAGCATCAGACTTAGTGTGCAAGTTTTGTTTACGTGACAATTTTTTTGCATATGTATATTAAAAAAAAGCATACGAAAAGTTCGGACTGTGCAAAGACGTTTAGAGTTTAGATGTTACCTGGGTCCAGGATGCATCTGAACTTTTTTAGTATATTTGCCATTTTCATAAAAAATTTGACTCGTAGGATTATTATTATTGTGTAATGTTTGTGTGTAGATATATAAGCTACTGTGATGGGCCTACATACAGTAAGCATCACCACCTATGAAACAAAAAACTTAGATGTTGTTTACCTGTGTTCAGACAGTACAGAGTAAAATCACTGTATTTCTGCTACCTCAAAGACTCAACGTTGCAATATTACATGTACATTACATTACAACATTACACATGTATTCCTGCATTAGAGGCCCGTAATAACGACATCTAAAAAGTGAAATGTTTTTTTTTTTTGCTGTGTTTTTTAAAATGTGGGTCTTTCAGGGTTAAAGTCTTGATGGTTATGGTTTGGTGATTGTGGAGACAAAGTTAAATTAGTTGCTGGTAAATTGCAGGAACCTACAGTAACATAGGTGGTGATTAAAGTTGTGGCTTAGAGGTGTGCATTACTGCAGCTGTATCGTGGGAGCTGCGAGACCCAACCAGATTTCTTGCGACGCAAGAATAAATTTCCAAATAAAACGCGGTTGCAGTCAGTAACTGAGTGGGCGGTCTAACAATATAGCGCTCCCAAGATGCTGTGTGTTGCTTCTGGACCCTTGCTATACATTTAAAATTTTTTCCTTGGCCCGATATGTACCTGCTATGTGTATAGAAATAATGCTGATATGATATATGAAAATCAGTCGGTAGTTGGCAAATATATATATATATATATATATATATATATATATATATATATATATATATATATATATATATATATATATATATATATATGAGTGGATATGTTTGTAAATCTGACTTTGAAAAAGTCAGTGCGGCACCAGCCACAAACCTCACCGCACGTCACGCGGCACTCATGTCTCATCACAAAGGGGCAAACAACTGACATTTAGCCTACAATAATTGCACAACCTACACTTTTATCTGCTATCTTTTTCTTTTGGTAGTGCCCAATTTTAATTTGAGATTTTTTGGAATTTTGAAAACCAGATCCTGATTTAGCAGTAACGGTCAGGTCAGGTAGAAAATGAGGCAGGTCGGGCAGCAGGTGAACAAAGACTGAATATACGGTGGGAGCGGTCCATGTTGGGCAACTCACTCTTGAAGAAAATATGTAAATATGTAGAGCAATTCTGTTGACTTAAGGATCATTGCTCAGGACGCTCAAACTGTTCCTAGTGAACCTGGAGTATTTGAACTTTGGTTAATATTTGTTTTTCAGGCCATTGTCTAATTCAAACAGTCGACTGAGTGCAGGGAAAATCGATTACTGTCTGACGATCCTCAACTGAGACCGTCAAATTAGTCCCAGGCTCTTGGATATTGAAGACACAATCTATTGCTTGCAGACGAGATGTTTATCTGAGAAACGCATATGTCCTGGCTCACCTTGCTTCGGCTCTATTTTACACAGTTACATGGTAATCTAGGAGCATGATGACGGTGGGTGTCAGAACACGGAGGCTGGGATCTCGAGAAGGGAAAGAAAGCTTTTATTCTCACGGAGTCCAAGGTCAAGGTGCTCTTGTGTGCTACAGTATAGTTTCACACATACATCACAGGAAGATGACAAAACACCTGAGGATGAGTGAAGAGGAGTAAGAGCGCAGTAGAGAAAAAAAGCAGCTTTTGAATTGAAGCAACATTCAGTCGCCTGTGTCCAGGGTAACATGGCTTATGTAATCCAATGACTTTAAAAAGTTGGTTAAATTTAGATCACAATATTAGAGTTGCTTGGAAAAAAAATCTAAATACTGATGGAGTTTTTTGTTTTGTATTTTTTCGAAATATAAATGCAGTTTTATTTAAAGTGGTTCTATCATGCTCTTTCATAAAGTCTTGATATTGTTTAGCGAGGTGTACTTGAACATGATGTCATACTCGGTGACTTTAAAAATGCTATCACTTTTCATTTAATTTACATTATATCAATATATTTCTCCCCAGACTGGCACAAACGACTTGATTATTTCCAGGTTTGATGAAAGCCCACCATCTGAAGAAAAAAAAAAAAAGAGTTGGTTAGCTTTCCCAGTACATTTTGATTGGCAACCATCTTAGTTGGTGTTTCAGTTATTTTGATAGTTATTTTGATACAAATATTATGTTTGTTTTTACATAATATATGTGGGTATACTCTAAATATTATGTAAATGCGCACATGCATGCATATATTTGAGAAAAAGTTTATTTGTATTTAGATATAACATATATATGAATCTGATACAAATTATATATACATGGTTTCAGCTACATTCATTCTTCTATGGCGGGGCGCCACCCCATGATTCATCCCGCCACGGCTACATTACAGCTTCTCATTCAAAACGTTCTATTTTTTAATAGCGGATGATAATTGCACCAAAACGTATTTAAAAGTAAGTGAATTATAACAGCGCAAACTTTTCTGTAACCATAGTAGTGCTGTGCATCATTTGTTTAACCCTTTAAGGTTACATGCTGACTGACTGACTGGCTGACTGTGACAGGTGCGTGATGCGTGAGGCCATCAAACACGACGTATAGCCGTTTTACTTTATTTCAGGATGCATTAATACCGGAGGCATTCATAAATATTCCTAGCAAACCTATTAAATGTGGAAACATACTCGTTACATAAACGCACTAAATCGCACATCAGCAGTGTTTATTTGAGAGCGCACAAGAAGATCAAATAAAAGCGCCTTATATTTGAGGGGGCGTGCAAGAAGTTTTGAGCACGAGCAGAAAAATCGGCGCGCAAGCAAAGAGATCCGCATGCTCGTATTACATAAATGCAATCTCGACTTCTAATACTGCGCTCACGACATTTGTCATTGAAATAACGCCACAGGGAGTTGGTAGATCTGTGTAAAAAAGGCCTGCTGCCACAGCTGGAAAAAAACCTAGAGGAAACACTGATATACATTTAAATATCTACATAACAACGGTGTTTTATATATTTTTATATTTCTATGTATGTGTGTGTATCACATATACATAATAAATATATATAAAATACAAACACATAATATTTCAAAACAATCTTTTATTTTGGATGCAGTAATCATGATAAATCCTTGCTCAACACTATTATTTATACAATCCATTAGATTTTATTTGTTTTGTTTACATTTTAAGACATCATTATAAGGCTACTTCATGCACAGTCCCATTATATGTTCTTATAACTGGCTATATCTGTTTCCACCTCTGCTGTCATGAACAGGACCAAATGAAAATGTTACACCGGCATGTTTGTTCTGATACAATTCTCTGTAATTTCATTCTGTCTATTGTTGTCTTTTTGAGTTAGCAATGTGCATTGCATCCTGCTCTCAAGTCCAAATAGCTTTGGTGACAACTGTCCTTGCAAGCTAATGCTCAACCCTTTCACCCGCTGCTCGTCAATTTGCTTTTGACCTTGTCCCACGCTTGCTCTTGAGGCTTCTGGATGCATCATAATCAGTTACAGTCCCCCAAATTCTATTATGCTTCTGTTAATAAGGTTAGAATATATTTTGCAAGGGTCAAGTTGGCTTTTCCATTGAGAAATCAGTCCTGTCCGGTTTTAGAACCTAGTTCATTTGCTTTCCAGACTAGATGGAGCACAAGTTTACTTATGTAATGTAGCGTTACAAGCAACACACACACACACACACACACACAGACCGAGTAAATGATAGATATGTGGGTGCTTTATGAGCAAATGCAGCCCTGGGCCCGTAATGAGCTGCTGTATGAGTTTGAATGAGTTCACTGCACAGAGCGACTTTAATGAAACACTCTAATGACATCAACTGGAGCAGGAACAGATAAAGATGACATATTGTCCTATAATAATCAAAGTGAACTTCAGCGTTAATGTCAGCCGCATGTTTTCAGCCTCATTCTGTTGTTGACGCTGTTTCAAGGTGAGCAATCACAAGGACAATGTGAATGAAAGAAGTTTTTTTTGTGTGTGCGTTTGAAGACAGTGTTCGTTTTGTCTTAGCAGGGTGCAAGAGACAACTTTCATCGTTACATTTGCTAGTGTGGCAGTCAGTAGATTTAGATTAACAGCAGATTTTTCTGCTGTTCTTTATCTAAACTTCTGAACAGTTGTCTTCACATATTTGTGTTTGTTAATCTTCACTTTGATGCAACAACCAGTCATAAAATGAGTCATAAAATGCTTGTTTTTCCATCAGATGATTGATAAAAAGCACCCGGGCATACCAATTCAGAAGATTTCTTTTGTAGAAAGACATCAGTTGGAACTAGTGGTACTGTAAATGATTTTATACTTTTAAATTGCACTTTTTAAGACATAATTCTTTTTGGTGTATGTATTAATAAAAGACTTGACCAGAAGCTGTTCTAGGATTTAATCCTTGGGGTAGCTCAGCTTATGCTACTGTTTCAAATAATGCTAAATATATGAATTTACGTAGCATTATTTATACAACAGTTCGGTCTGGTTCTTGAATCTGATTGGCTGATAGCCGTGCAATATTCTGCAATATCAGAACTCGTACAGCCTCTTCACCCTTCTGTAATACTTCATTCACATAGTGACAGCAGATTAATAAACTCACCACAATTTGACAAATTTTGCAGCTGTTGGACAACATGATGTACTTTTGAGGCTTTTTTACGTGAGAATGTAGTTGTTTAGATTGCAACTATACAGTTTATTTATAAGGACGGAGTCTATTTTAAATATTTATAATTTTGAAGATACAGTGTGTCGACATCCATCAGCCTGTCATACTGAGCAGAGCAAAGACGGTTGACATTCTGCCACAAGATGGCGACAGAGATCGCAAAATAAATCCTTAGAGGAAAAACTCAGCGTAACTTTAAACTCCAGCTGATCAAATCATTATAAAACAGGTAAGTTTCTTTCTAAGTCGAGCTCTCTCTTTTGTATGTTGAAGTGCTGTATTTATACCATAGTCTGGTAGTGTTTCTGGTAGTATTTGCTTTGCTTTGGCTTTTTCTGGGTTAACCATTGTGATATCTCGATTGCAACAGAGAAGTGCTGGGAAATGTCTCTAGACTGATGGGATTTCATGTCGTTCAGCCTTATAATCTTAAAATGTGAGCGAAACCACCTGTTTTATATCCAGATTTATTAACAATACTTTAGCTATACACTGAATGCACTGATGCGACCGAAAACACCTTTGATAACCAATGAAAGACTATGAATTTCATGTCACATAAATTCCCTACTTTGGAGAAAAAACACTCGCACCTAAATTACCATTCGTGCAAAAAAGCAAAAAATTAATTAAGTTAAATGAAAAAAACCTTGATTTTCTTATTGACATTCTTTGATTCATTAGTTTTTTGGTATATTTAATTATTAATTTATTTAGTTAGTTAATTGGTTAGTTAGTTAGTTAGTTAGCTTAAAATGATAACTTTTTAATAAATATTTAGATATTTTAATAGATGATGATTGGATGGTTGAAATGACAGACTGGGGTGCTATAGCCCAACTAAAAATGGTCTAGAACCCCCCTGGACTGGGCTTTACATTCAAACTACACATCATGAAGATCAGTAAGTTACGACAATTTGTTCAGTTAGTTCAACTAGCCCAATGCAGATCTCCAGCTGTGCAAAAGTATTTTATAGAGATACTTTTGAAGAGGACTTTTGATTCCTCAAAAAACACAAATTGTGAAAGTGTAAACATTTTAATAATCAGATTTTCACATTTTTTTCACTTTAAACACTAAAACTTAGCAATCTAAACAGGTTTTGTTTGTGTTATTCATTAGCATTTGTTCAATTTCAAGTTCAAGATTACATTTATTTATAAAGCACATTCATTCATTTATTCATTTTCCTTTGCCTTAGTTCCTTTATTCATCAGGGGTCGCCACATCAGAATGAACTGTCAACTTATCCAGCATATGTTTTACACAGCGGATGCCCTTCCAGCTGCAACCCAGCACTGGAAAACACCCATACACTCTCACATTCACACAGATACACTACAGACAGTTTAGTGTATTCAATTCACCTGTACCACATGTCCTTGGACTGTGGAGAACATGCAAACTCCAGACAGAAATGCCAGCTGCTTCAGCCGGGACTTGAACCAGCGACTTTCCTGTTGTGAATGCTAACCAATGCTAACCAATGAGCCACCGTGCCACCCTATAAAGCACATTTAAAAATATAAAATCTTTACTCGGGCAATGCGGTGGCGCAGTGGGTAGTCCCCACCCCCCAACTCCAAAGACATGCGCTATAAGCGAATTTGGTTAGCTAAAATTGTCCGTAGTGTATGAGTGTGTATGGATGTGACCCAGTAATGGGTTATACCTGGAAGGGCATCCGCTGTGTAAAACATATGCTGGATAAGTTGGCAGTTCATTCCAATGTGGCAACTCCAGATTAATAAAGAAAGAATGAATGAATTAAATCTTTACTATAACTAACCATAATTAAGGTTAGAGTAGTAAACTTATGGTTATTAAACAAAGACACATTTGTTTTTATTTGACATAAAGACATGGTTCATTTTTAAGAACCATCTCTGCAAAAGTTCTATCAATGTTGAATCACTGAACCATCCATGCTGATGTAGAAATCTGGTACACGGACAAAGTATACCCAAATGACATATAATATATGCAATTTATTTAAACGTATATGTACTTATTTGTAATTCCAATGGTTAAAAAGTAATAAAGTGACCCATGTTGCAATATTTTAAAAATATATGTTGCTTATAAGACATTTTATATGTGAAATCTATATATGAACTTAAATGTCATATTATATATGTAATCTGCATATATTTTTACATCAGTTTTATATATCATACTGTATATGTCATTTGCATATATTGCCATATATCAGTTTTCTATGTATAATTATAATTTCAGACTTTTAAGTCCACATGATTAAATAGAAACACTTGTACTTAAGCACCAAACGGTTAATATGATAACATTTGCATTAGCAGTAAAACTGTGATTTGTCTATGCTGTTTTAGTGAAAGTCATTTAAATTTCCTCAATTATTGAACCATCCATGGTTGGCAGTGCCGTACTGACTACACCAATCTTTGCCAATGGAGCTCTTTGGAAAGAGATGGTGTATATGTGTATGTGTGTGTGTGCATTTCTGAGCAGCACTTGTGAAAATGAGCTGTGGAGTCCTCAGGAGTGCCGTGATGATAACCACCATCAGCTCTCTTCACGTCCTGAATGAGATCTGTGCAGCCGTCCAATGCTGTTGTTTGCTGATGAAGCATAAACCAGCCGAATTATGAAAGACTAAGGCTGAATCTATTTACATGAAGCCATGCTTGATGTGGCAAGCAGAAACCGTGTCATAACATTGACAGTCTGTTTAATTAAAAAGGATTGACGTGCAACCATAATGGGATGTTTACTACAGTCATAAGGCTTCTAATCAGCATGTGTAATCCATCTGCTGGAGGTTGAGGATGCAAATGCCCACGTTTCTGCAACGCCTACACTGGTGCCCTCATGTTGGATTTTACATCGCCGTTGCCTTCTTAAACATGCAGCATTGGGACACCTACGTTTCTGAAATTACCCATCTGCTAAGCTTTGTCTACATGGTGCACGTCTCAAAAGTTCCCCAGGCATGAATGTCAAAGTGACACTGATGTAACACTTTTAAAGATGAAGTTTCTTTATTGGTTTCTTGATGATTCTTTAACGTCCATTAAACTTTTCCATTAAAAAAAGGTATTTCGTTTGTTAAAGGAGACTTATGTCCTTATTCTAAGATTCAATTCAATTTATTTCAAGTTTATTTGTATAGGACTTTTCACAGTGATTATTGTTTCAAAGCAGCTTTACAAAAGATGCACATTATTGCATTACAATCAGAAAAGATAGGGAGTTGTGTATAGAGCGGACATTATTTATAAACATAGTTAAATCTAGCTTTTTTCAATTAAGTCAATTAGCAAAAATAAAGCAATATATACCTAAACAACAGTTTGAGACAGTAATCCATGCTTTTGTGACCACTCTGTTAGATTACTGTAATGCACTGTATGTGGAGAGTAGCAGGTCAGCTATTGCCCAGTTGAAAATGGTGCAAAATACTGCTGCAGGCCTGTTAACTGGTACTCTTAAATATAACCATATTTCCCCCGTGTTAACTTCGCTTCATTGGTTGCCTGTGAACTTCAGAATACAGTTTAAAATTCTTTTATTTGTTTTTAAATCTCTAAATGTACTTGCCCCACCTTATATCTCTGAGATGATACACCATAAGCCCACTCGTTCTCTCAGGACAGCTGAGCAGCTTCTCCTGATTGTTCCAAACAAACCACAAAGTGTAAGCTTAGAGGGGACTGTGCTTTCGCTGTGGAGGGTCCTAGACTTTGGAATGATTTACCGCTGCCCATTAGACAGGCTGTGTTCTCATTCATTTATTTTCGTTGGAATTCAACACCTGATCTTAACACCTGGTTATTTTGATTTATGTGTCTTTTAAGGTAGTTTAGCTATATTTATCATGTATTTTATAGACTGTTATGCTTATTTTGTTGTAAATTTTCTGTACAGCACTTTGGCTCATTTCTGTGTTTTTAAAGTGCTCTATCAAGTTTGACTTGACTTGAGTTAACCTTCAGTCATATAGTATGTAGTGCCCTTCCAAAAAAAGTGATGTCAATGTGTACGTTCAATGAATTGTATTTGTGTATTAAGTATATGTGTTGTCCTCGAAGTCCTCGGATGGTTGGCATTATTACTTCACAGGTCTAAGATGTACAGTTTATAAGTCTCTAAAGTATTCTCAGAATATGTTTGCAAAGAATCAAGTCAAAATATCCCAACAGATCATGTGTTATATCATGCTTTAAATGCGCAAATGCTTTTTCTCTGTGTGTCTTTAAATGCAAATGAGCTACTGCTCCCCTCCCCCTTTCCAGAAGTGGGTGGTGCCTTTATAGCTCATGTCTTGGTAATTAGTAACAACATGTTCATGTGACATCAACACAGACAATACACACTTATTTATGTCAGAAACACACACACACACACACACACACACCGCACACACACACACACACACACACACACACACACACACACACACACACATACACACACACACAAGTTCATGCTGCACTCTCAGAAATAAACACAGCAAACAATTTTGTGTTTAATAGACGTTTAGTAGACACTAAACTGTCGGGAAAAAATCTAATAGACATCAAAGAATAGCCCAAAACATAGACTGATTAGACAGACTTTATTTCTATTTATTTCTTTTTATTTGATGACTAGTCTAATTTGGCCTATTCTTTGAGAACATCTATTAAATTTACACTGACAGCCCAAATTTATCCTTGTTTTAGCCAAGACGACTATGTTTAGATGTCTATTAGACATCTATTAAACATCTTTTAAAAACAAAAAATGCTTGCTGGGAAGGTACGAGAGCTATCACTAGATCACTGGAGCTATCACTTTTTTAAAAGGTACACATTTGTACCCAAATGTCATTATTAGTACCTCAAAGGTATATATTACTACCTAAAAAGTACAAAAGTGTACCTCTTAAAATGTTTAGGTACAAATATATGCTTTTGAGGTACCAATATGGACCCTTTAAGTACAAATGTGTATATCTTTTGAAAGGATACCACCCCAGTGACAGCTCTTGAACCTTAGGTTTGTAATGCTGGTTGTGTGTGTAAATGTAAACACCTGGAGAATACATTTGCATGTGTACCAGTATATTAGATCGGTGAAACCGAAGCATTTCTTGGACATGGAGACATAACACATTTTCAACAAAACTGAGCCAGGCCTCGTCCCCTCAAGCTCGCCTTAGGTGGGAATAATTTACATTTGAGAAATTGTGATTCTGTATGTGCATTCTTGGAAGAAAACACAGGACTTGATGCTTTGTAACTTCGCAGATCTTTTTTATGCTCAAACAGCAACATTAGATGGTAAAAGAAGTTAAAACTGTAAGAAATATTCTTCATGCTTCTGATAAAAATGTTCACTAAAAGGTTTTTTGGCAAACCCAAATTGAATCTTTTTTGGTGCTGCTTTTTTTAGAAAACTGTGTGGATAAAGCACACAGCAACTTTCATAATCCCAGAAAATCTTCTGCCATCTTTATCTTAATTGATTTTTGTTGATGTCTTAAATTCGATTGGTGACACTTTTGACAGTGGTTTAGCTTCTTGGCTCAGATTTTACATTGGGCATCAATAGAGAGATGTTTTATTTTATAGTTAAATGGTTATAATTTCTTGAATTCTCAACAGTAGTTTCACAGATAGCTTTTTATAGCCATTTAATATTCTTTAAACCAAACATTTAATTATAAAATGTGTTCATTTGGTGTTTAGGTCAGATTGCTCAGAGAGTTATACAAACACTCTGATTCTGGACTGAAATATGTATTTTAAACAGTGCTAATTAGAAAACTGATTTATCACTTTTCAGTAAATGAGATTTCATATAAATGTTAAGTTAAAATAGAATGCATATGTAATTTAGTTCAGCAAAAGTTTACTCTAAAGAATTTTGTTTTCTTATAATGGAGGGGAGGGGGCGGGCTAGACACATATGTGTGGCTGCTAAGAAAATAATAGATTTTCATGATTTCAAGGTTAGCCTTTCTCAGTGTTTCTCGACCATGTTCCTGGAGGACCACCAGCACTGCAGGTTTTGGATATCTCCTTTGTCCTTGACACCCATTACAGGTCTTTCAGTCTCTGTTAATGAGCTGATGATCATAATCAGCTGTGTTTGGTTAAGGAGACATGGAAATGTACAGAGCTTGTGGTCTTCCAGGAACGTAGTTGAGAAACACTGGCCTACTTCATAAAACTGTAGCTATTCAATAAAAACAGATATTGATTAAAAGTAAGTATTTACTTTATTTTGGCCTATTTATTTATTGGCTAATAAAAAAGCATATTCACAAAATAGACAAGCTTAGTATTAGTGATCACAAGACAAAAGCCTTGTACATGCAAAGGTGAAAGACTTCAGAACTGGACAGCTCCCATGGATTGGCTCAGCTCACATGCTTTAAGTTTACTTAGAGTAAGCCATATCTAACTGCATTTATGTGTAATGGTCTAAGATCTACATTTTGACAACTGTTTGTGTTTTTGAAAGATTAGTCACAAGGGCCGCATTTACACTGCACTGTTCAAGTGACCCAATTCCGTTTTTTTTCTCCCATGTGGCACAGAT